>NW_027457012.1:0-204097 GCF_040206685.1 Ascaphus truei | reverse complement strand
AATATCCAGAGGGCCCAAGGCAGAAGTCGTGTACCCCAAAGAAGTGTCTGTCCAGTGCCAACAGTGAGGAACCCTCAACCAGTCATCCCAGGGAAGTGGAGCCGGAACCAGTGAGTGACGATCCCTTGACCAGCCCTGAAGACGCCCTGAAAATTGACAGGCATGACTGTGATCTGGTCTGTGAAGAATTGGAAAGGGAAAAAAATAATAATGCTGAGCTACAGAAGACTGTGCTCGCAATTTACTCTGCGGCCAAGACTGAATTGGAGGATCTCAAGACTGAGCTAGATACTGCAAAGGCTACTATTTCCGCCATGGATGTAAAGCAGAGCCAGTCTGACAAAATGGTGGCTACGCTAAAGCGGAAGTATGAGGAGGCACTGAAGCAGATGACAGTCTTCCAGCAAGAGGTTCACACTCTGCGCATAGAGTTGAATGCCTCACGACAGGAGGTCAACTGTGGCCGGATAGAAGTGGACGTAGCTCAGAAAGAGGTTCAGACACTCCACAGAGCACTGGATGCCTCACATCATGAGACCAACAGCTGCCGCACAGACCTGGAAGTTTCCAGAAAAGAACTACACAGTCTCACTGAGGAGCTGGACATTTCAAGGAAAACTATCCTACATTTTAACTTAGATCTCAAAGTTTCTCAGAAGGAGCTTCAGAACTTAAACCTGGAGATGGAAGTCTCACGCCAGGAGACAGCCCACCTCCAAGCAGAGCGCAGAGAGAGAAAGAGAAAGAAAGAGCGCAGAGAGAGAGAGAGAAAGAGCGCAGAGAGAGAGAAAAAGCGCTGAGAAAGAAAGAGCGCAGAGAGAGAGAGGAAGAAAGAGCGCAGAGAGAGAGAAAGAGCACAGAGAGAGAGAAAGAAAGAGCGCAGAGAGAGAAAGAAAGAGCGCAGAGAGAGAGTGCAGAGAGAAAGAAAGAGCGCAGAGAGAGAAAGAGCACAGAGAGAGAAAGAAAGAGCGCAGAGAGAGAGAGAAAGAAAGAGCTAAAGCGGAAGTATGAGGAGGCACTGAAGCAGATGACAGTCTTCCAGCAAGAGGTTCACACTCTGCGCATAGAGTTGAATGCCTCACGACAGGAGGTCAACTGTGGCCGGATAGAAGTGGACGTAGCTCAGAAAGAGGTTCAGACACTCCACAGAGCACTGGATGCCTCACATCATGAGACCAACAGCTGCCACACAGACCTGGAAGTTTCCAGAAAAGAACTACAGTACACAGTCTCACTGAGGAGCTGGACATTTCAAGGAAAACTATCCTACATCTTAACTTAGATCTCAAAGTTTCTCAGAAGGAGCTTCAGAACTTAAACCTGGAGATGGAAGTCTCACGCCAGGAGACAGCCCGCCTCCAAGCAGAGCGCAGAGAGAGAAAGAGAAAGAGCGCAGAGAGAGAAAGAGCGCAGAGAGAGAAAGAGCGCAGAGAGAGAAAGAGCGCAGAGAGAGAAAGAGCGCAGAGAGAGAGAGAGCGCAGAGAGAGAAAGAGCGCAGAGAGAGAAAGAGCGCAGAGAGAGAAAGAGCGCAGAGAGAGAGAGAGCGCAGAGAGAGAGAGAGCGCAGAGAGAGAAAGAAAGAGCGCAGAGAGAGAGAGCGCAGAGAGAGAGCGCAGAGAGAGAGAGCGCAGAGAGAGAAAGAGAGACAGAAAGAGCGCAGAGAGAAAGAAAGAAAGAGCGCAGAGAGAGAGAGAGCGCAGAGAGAGAGAGAGCGCAGAGAGAGAGAGAGCGCAGAGAGAGAGAGAGCGCAGAGAGAGAGAGAGCGCAGAGAGAGAAAGAGCGCAGAGAGAGAGAGAGAAAGAAAGAAAGAAAGAGCGCAGAGAGAAAGAAAGAGCGCAGAGAGAAAGAAAGAGCGCAGAGAGAAAGAAAGAGCGCAGAGAGAGAGAGAGAGCGCAGAGAGAGAGAGAGAGCGCAGAGAGAGAAAGAGCGCAGAGAGAGAGAGCGCAGAGAGAGAGAGAGAGCGCAGAGAGAGAAAGAGAAAGAAAGAGCGCAGAGAGAGAAAGAGAAAGAAAGAGCGCAGAGAGAGAGAAAGAAAGAGCGCAGAGAGAGAGAAAGAAAGAGCGCAGAGAGAGAAAGAAATAGCGCAAAGAAAGAAAAAAAGAGCGCAGAGAGAAAGAAAAAGAGCGCAGAGAGAAAGAAAGAAAGAGCGCAGAGAGAGAAAGAGAATGAAAGAGCGCAGAGAGAGAAAGAGCGCAGAGAGAGAGAGCGCAGAGAGAGAGAAAGAGCGCAGAGAGAGAGAAAGAGCGCAGAGAAAGAAAGAGCGCAGAGAGAGAAAGAAATAGCGCAAAGAGAGAAAAAAAGAGCGCAGAGAGAAAGAAAGAAAGAGCGCAGAGAGAGAAAGAGAATGAAAGAGCGCAGAGAGAGAGAGAGCGCAGAGAGAGAAAGAGCGCAGAGAGAAAGAAAGAGCGCAGAGAGAGAAAGAGCGCAGAGAGAGAGAAAGAGCGCAGAGAGAGAGAAAGAGCGCAGAGAGAGAGAAAGAGCGCAGAGAGAGAGAGAGAGCGCAGAGAGAGAAAGAGAGAGCGCAGAGAGAGAAAGAGAAAGAAAGAGCGCAGAGAGAAAGAGAATGAAAGAGCGCAGAGAGAGAGAGCGCAGAGAGAGAAAGAGCGCAGAGAGAGAGAGAGAGCGCAGAGAGAGAAACAGAAAGAAAGAGCGCAGAGAGAGAGAGAGAAAGAAAGAGCGCAGAGAGAGAAAGAGAAAGAAAGAGCGCAGAGAGAGAGAGAGAAAGAAAGAGCGCAGAGAGAGAGAAAGAAAGAGCGCAGAGAGAGAAAGAAATAGCGCAAAGAAAGAAAAAAAGAGCGCAGAGAGAAAGAAAGAAAGAGCGCAGAGAGAGAAAGAGAATGAAAGAGCGCAGAGAGAGAGAGAGCGCAGAGAGAGAGAGCGCAGAGAGAGAGAGCGCAGAGAGAGAGAAAGAGCGCAGAGAGAGAGAAAGAGCGCAGAGAGAGAGAAAGAGCGCAGAGAGAGAAAGAAAGAGCGCAGAGAGAGAAAGAAATAGCGCAAAGAGAGAAAAAAAGAGCGCAGAGAGAAAGAAAGAGAATGAAAGAGCGCAGAGAGAGAGAGCGCAGAGAGAGAGAAAGAGCGCAGAGAGAGAGAAAGAGCGCAGAGAGAGAGAGAGAGCGCAGAGAGAGAAAGAGAGAGCGCAGAGAGAGAAAGAGAAAGAAAGAGCGCAGAGAGAAAGAGAATGAAAGAGCGCAGAGAGAGAAAGAGCGCAGAGAGAGAGAGCGCAGAGAGAGAGAGAGCGCAGAGAGAGAAAGAGCGCAGAGAGAGAAAGAGCGCAGAGAGAGAGAGAGCGCAGAGAGAGAAACAGAAAGAAAGAGCGCAGAGAGAGAGAGAGAAAGAAAGAGCGCAGAGAGAGAAAGAGAAAGAAAGAGCGCAGAGAGAGAAAGAGAAAGAAAGAGCGCAGAGAGAGAAAGAGAAAGAAAGAGCGCAGAGAGAGAAAGAGAAAGAAAGAGCGCAGAGAGAGAAAGAGCGCAGAGAGAGAAAGAGCGCAGAGAGAGAGAGCGCAGAGAGAGAGAGCGCAGAGAGAAAGAAAGAGCGCAGAGAGAGAGAGAATGAAAGAGCGCAGAGAGAGAGAGAGCGCAGAGAGAGAGAGAAAGAAAGAGCGCAGAGAGAGAAAGAAAGAGTGCAGAGAGAGAGAGAGCGCAGAGAGAGAGAGAGCGCAGAGAGAGAGAGAGCGCAGAGAGAGAAAGAGCACAGAGAGAGAGAGAAAGAGAGCGCAGAGAGAGAAAGAGCGCAGAGAGAGAGAGAGCACAGAGAGAGAGAGAAAGAAAGAGCGCAGAGAGAGAGAGAGAATGAAAGAGCTCAGAGAGAGAGAGCGCAGAGAGAGAGAGCGCAGAGAGAAAGAAAGAGCGCAGAGAGAGAGAGAATGAAAGAGCGCAGAGAGAGAGAGAGAGCGCAGAGAGAGAAAGAGTAAGAAAGAGCGCAGAGAGAGAAAGAGAAAGAAAGAGCGCAGAGAGAGAAAGAGAATGAAAGAGCGCAGAGAGAGAAAGAGCGCAGAGAGAGAAAGAGCGCAGAGAGAGAAAGAGCGCAGAGAGAGAAAGAGCGCAGAGAGAAAGAAAGAGCGCAGAGAGAGAGAATGAAAGAGCGCAGAGAGAGAGAGCGCAGAGAGAGAGAGAGCGCAGAGAGAGAGAGAAAGAAAGAGCGCAGAGAGAGAGAAAGAGCGCAGAGAGAGAGAAAGAGCGCAGAGAGAGAGAAAGAGCACAGAGAGAGAGAAAGAGCACAGAGAGAGAGAGAGAGCACAGAGAGAGAGAGAGAGAGAAAGAGCACAGAGAGAGAGAGAAAGAGCGCAGAGAGAGAGAGAAAGAGCGCAGAGAGAGAGCGCAGAGAGAGAGAAAGAAAGAGCGCAGAGAGAGAAAGAAAGAGCACAGAGAGAGAGAAAGAAGGAGCGCAGAGAGAGAGAGAGAGAGCGCAGAGAGAAAGAAAGAGTGCAGAGAGAGAGAGAGCGCAGAGAGAGAGAGAGCACAGAGAGAAAGAAAGAGCGCAGAGAGAAAGTAAGAGCGCAGAGAGAGAAAGAAAGAGCGCAGAGAAAGAAAGAGCGCAGAGAAAGAAAGAGCGCAGAGAGAGAGAGAAAGAAAGAGCGCAGAGAGAGAGAGAAAGAAAGAGCTAAAGCGGAAGTATGAGGATGCACTGAAGCAGATGACAGTCTTCCAGCAAGAGGTTCACACTCTGCACATAGAGTTGAATGCCTCACGACAGGAGGTCAACTGTGGCCGGATAGAAGTGGACGTAGCTCAGAAAGAGGTTCAGACACTCCACAGAGCACTGGATGCCTCACATCATGAGACCAACAGCTGCCACACAGACCTGGAAGTTTCCAGAAAAGAACTACACAGTCTCACTGAGGAGCTGGACATTTCAAGGAAAACTATCCTACATCTTAACTTAGATCTCAAAGTTTCTCAGAAGGAGCTTCAGAACTTAAACCTGGAGATGGAAGTCTCACGCCAGGAGACAGCCCGCCTCCAAGCAGAGCGCAGAGAGAGAAAGAGAAAGAAAGAGCGCAGAGAGAGAAAGAGTGCAGAGAGAGAAAGAGTGCAGAGAGAGAGAGAGCGCAGAGAGGGAAAGAGCGCAGAGAGAAAGAAAGAGCGCAGAGAGAGAGAGAGAAAAAGCGCTGAGAAAGAAAGAGCGCAGAGAGAGAGAGAAAGAAAGAGCGCAGAGAGAGAAAGAAAGAGCGCAGAGAGAGAGAAAGAGCGCAGAGAGAGAGAAAGAGCGCAGAGAGAGAAAGAGCGCAGAGAGAGAGAGAGAGAGCGCAGAGAGAGAGAAAGAAAGAGCGCAGAGAGAGAAAGAAAGAGTGCAGAGAGAGAGAAAGAGCGCAGAGAGAGAGAAAGAGTGCAGAGAGAGAAAGAGTGCAGAGAGAGAAAGAGGGCAGAGAGAGAAAGAGTGCAGAGAGAGAAAGAGTGCAGAGAGAGAAAGAGTGCAGAGAGAGAAAGAGCGCAGAGAGAGAAAGAGCGCAGAGAGAAAGAAAGAGCGCAGAGACAGAGAAAGAGCGCAGAGACAGAGAAAGAGCGCAGAGAGAAAGAAAGAGCGCAGAGAGAGAGAAAGAGCGCAGAGAGAGAGAGAGCGCAGAGAGAGAGAAAGAGCGCAGAGAGAGAGAAAGAGTGCAGAGAGAAAGAAAGAGTGCAGAGAGAGAGAGCGCAGAGAGAGAAAGAAAAAGCAGAGAGAGAAAGAAAGAGCGCAGAGAGAGAGAAAGAAAGAGCGCAGAGAGAAAGAAAGAGCGCAGAGAGAGAAAGAAAGAGCGCAGAGAGAGAGCGCAGAGAGAAAGAAAGAGCGCAAAGAGAGAGAAAGTGCGCAGAGAGAGAGAAAGTGCGCAGAGAGAAAGAAAGAGCGCAGAGAGAAAGAAAGAGCGCAGAGAGAGAGAAAGAGCGCAGAGAGAGAGAGAGCGCAGAGAGAGAGAAAGAGCGCAGAGAGAGAGAAAGAGTGCAGAGAGAAAGAAAGAGTGCAGAGAGAGAGAGCGCAGAGAGAGAAAGAAAAAGCAGAGAGAGAAAGAAAGAGCGCAGAGAGAGAGAAAGAAAGAGCGCAGAGAGAAAGAAAGAGCGCAGAGAGAGAAAGAAAGAGCGCAGAGAGAGAGCGCAGAGAGAAAGAAAGAGCGCAAAGAGAGAGAAAGTGCGCAGAGAGAGAGAAAGTGCGCAGAGAGAAAGAAAGAGCGCAGAGAGAAAGAAAGGAAGAGCGCAGAGAGAGAAAGAAAGAGCGCAGAGAGAGAGAGAATGAGCGCAGAGAGAGAAAGAAAGAGCGCAGAGAGAGAAAGAAAGAGCGCAGAGAGAGAGAGAGAGCGCAGAGAGAGAGGAAGAAAGAGCGCAGAGAGAGAGAGAGCGCAGAGAGAGAGAGAGAGCGCAGAGAGAGAGAGCGCAGAGAGAAAGAGAGTGCAGACAGAGAGAGAGCGCAGAGAGAAAGAGAGCGTAGAGAGAAAGATAGAAAGAGCGCAGAGGGAGAGAGCGCAGAGAGAGAGAAAGGAAGAGCGCAGAGAGAGAAAGAAAGAGCGCAGAGAGAGAAAGAAAGAGCGCAGAGAGAGAAAGAAAGAGCGCAGAGAGAGAGAGAGAGAGCGCAGAGAGAGAGAGAAAGAGCGCAGAGAGAGAGAAAGAAAGAGCGCAGAGAGAGAGAGGAAGAAAGAGCACAGAGAGAGAGAGAGAGAGCGCAGAGAGAGAGAAAGAGCGCAGACAGAGAGTGAGCGTAGAGAGAGAGAGAGACAGCGCAGAGAGAAAGAGAGCGTAGAGAGAGAGAAAGAAAGAGCGCAGAGAGAGAGAGCGCAGAGAGAGAGATAGAAAGAGCACAGAGAGAAAGAAAGAGCACAGAGAGAGAGAGAGAGCGCAGAGAGAGAGAGAGAAAGAGCGCAGAGAGAAAGAGAGAGCACAGAGAGAGAGCACAGACAGAGAGAGAGCGCAGAGAGAGAGAAAGAAAGAGCGCAGAGAGAGAGAAAGAGCGTAGAGAAAAAAAGCGCAGAGAGAGAGGAAGAAAGAGCGCACACAGAGAAAGAAAGAGCGCAGAGAGAGAGAGAAAGAAAGAGCGCAGAGAGAGAGAAAGAGCGCCGAGAGAGAAAGAAAGAGCGCAGAGAGAGAGAGACAGAAAGAGCGCAGAGAGAAAGAAAGAAAGAGCGCAGAGAGAGAGAGAGCACAGAGAGAGAGAGAGAGCGCAAAGAGAGAGAGAGAGAGAAAGAGCGCAAAGAGAGAGAAAAAGAAAGAGCGCAGAGAGAAAGAAAGAGCGCAGAGAGAAAGAGAGAGCGCAGAGAGAGAGAGCGCAGAGAGAGAGAGAGAGCGCAGAGAGAGAGAGAGAGCGCAGAGAGAGAAAGAGTGCAGAGAGAAAGAGCGCAGAGAGAGAGAGCGCAGAGAGAGAAAGAGCGCAGAGAGAAAGAAAGAGAGCAGAGACAGAGAAAGAGCGCAGAGACAGAGAAAGAGCGCAGAGACAGAGAAAGAGCGCAGAGAGAGAGAAAGAGCGCAGAGAGAGAGAAAGAGCGCAGAGAGAGAGAAAGAGCGCAGAGAGAGAGAAAGAAAGAGCGCAGAGAGAGAGCGCAGAGAGAGAAAGAAAGAGCGCAGAGAGAGAGAGAAAGAGCACAGAGAGAGAGAGAAAAAGCGCAGAGAGAAATAAAGAGCGCAGAGAGAGAAAGAAAGAGCGCTGAGAAAGAAAGAGCGCAGAGAGAGAAAGAAAGAGCGCAGAGAGAGAAAGAAAGAGCGCAAAGAGAGAAAAAAAGAGTGCAGAGAGAAAGAAAGAAAGAGCGCAGAGAGAGAAAGAGAATGAAAGAGCGCAGAGAGAGAAAGAGCGCAGAGAGAGAAAGAGCGCAGAGAGAAAGAAAGAGCGCAGAGAGAGAGAGAATGAAAGAGCGCAGAGAGAGAGAAAGAGCGTAGAGAAAAAAAGCGCAGAGAGAGAGGAAGAAAGAGCGCAGACAGAGAAAGAAAGAGCGCAGAGAGAGAAAGAAAGAGCGCAGAGAGAGAAAGAGCACAGAGAGATAGAAAGAGCGCAGAGAGAGAGAAAGAAAGAGCGCAGAGAGAGAGAGAGCGCAGAGAGAGAAAGAAAGAGCGCAGAGAGAGAGAAAGAAAGAGCGCAGAGAGAGAGCGCAGAGAGAGAGCGCAGAGAGAGAGAAAGAGCGCAGAGAGAGAAAGAAAGAGCGCAGAGAGAGAGAGACAGAAAGAGCGCAGAGAGAAAGAAAGAGAGCGCAGAGAGAGAGAGCGCAGAGAGAGAGAGAGATAGAGCGCAAAGAGAGAGAGAGAGAAAGAGCGCAAAGAGAGAGAGATAGAAAGAGCGCAGAGAGAAAGAAAGAGCGCAGAGAGAGAGAGAAAGAGCGCAGAGAGAGAAAGAAAGAGCGCTGAGAAAGAAAGAGCGCAGAGAGAGAGAAAGAAAGAGCGCAGAGAGAGAAAGAAAGAGCGCAGAGAGAGAAAGAAAGAGCGCAAAGAGAGAAAAAAAGAGCGCAGAGAGAAAGAAAGAAAGAGCGCAGAGAGAGAAAGAGAATGAAAGAGCGCAGAGAGAGAGAAAGAGCGCAGAGAGAGAGAATGAAAGAGCGCTGAGAGAGAAAGAGCGCAGAGAGAGAAAGAGCGCAGAGAGAGAGAGAGAGCGCAGAGAGAGAAAGAGAAAGAAAGAGCGCAGAGAGAGAAAGAGAATGAAAGAGCGCAGAGAGAGAAAGAGAATGAAAGAGCGCAGAGAGAGAGAGCGCAGAGAGAGAAAGAGCCCAGAGAGAGAAAGAGCGCAGAGAGAAAGAAAGAGCGCAGAGAGAGAGAGAGAAAGAGCGCAGAGACAGAGAAAGAAAGAGCGCAGAGAGAAAGAAAGAGCGCAGAGAGAAAGAAAGAAAGAGCGCAGACAGAGAGAGAGAAAGAGCGCAGAGAGAGAGAGAAAGAGCGCAGAGAGAAAGAGAGAGCGCAGAGAGAGAGAGTGCAGACAGAGAGAGAGCGCAGAGAGAGAGAGCGCAGAGAGAAAGAGAGAGCGCAAAGAGAGAGAAAGAAAGAGCGCAGAGAGAGAGAAAGAGCGTAGAGAAAAAAATAGCGCAGAGAGAGATAGGAAGAAAGAGCGCAGAGAGAGAAAGAAAGAGCGCAGAGAGAGAAAGAAAGAGCGCAGAGAGAGAGAAGAGCGCAGAGAGAGAAAGAGCACAGAGAGAGAGAGAGAGAGAAAGAGCACAGAGAGAGAAAGAAAGAGCGCAGAGAGAGAGGAAGAAAGAGCGCAGAGAGAAAGAGAAAGAAAGAGCGCAAAGAGAGAGAGAGCGCGCATAGAGAGAAAGAGCGCAGAGAGAGAGAAAGAGCGCAGAGAAAGAAAGAGCGCAGAGAGAGAGAGGAAGAAAGAGCGCAGAGAAAGAAAGAAAGAGCGCAGAGAGAAAGAAAGAGCGAAGAGAGAGAAAGAAAGAGCGCAGAGAGAGAGAAAGAGTGCAGAGAGAGAGAAAGAAAGAGCGCAGAGAGAGAAAGAAAGAGCGCAGAGAGAGAAAGAAAGAGCGCAGAGAGAGAGAGAGCGCAGAGAGAGAGAGAGTGCAGAGAGAGAGTGCAGAGAGAAAGAAAGAGCGCAAAGAGAGAGAGAGCGCAGAGAGAGAGAAAGTGCGCAGAGAGAAAGAAAGAGCGGAGAGAGAGAGAAAGAAATAGCGCAGAGAGAGAAAGAAAGAGCGCAGAGAGAGAGAATGAGCGCAGAGAGAGAGAGAGAGCGCAGAGAGAGAGAAAGAAAGAGTGCAGCGAGAGAGAGAGAAAGAGCGCAGAGAGAAAGAGAGAGCGCAGAGAGAGAGAGTGCAGATAGAGAGAGAGCGCAGAGAGAGAGAGCGCAGAGAGAAAGAGAGAGCGCAAAGAGAGAGAAAGAAAGAGCGTAGAGAAAAAAATAGCGCAGAGAGAGATAGGAAGAAAGAGCGCAGAGAGAGAAAGAAAGAAAGAGCGCAGAGAGAGAGAGAGAGAGAGAGAGCGCAGAGAGAGAGGAAGAAAGAGCGCAGAGAGAAAGAGAAAGAAAGAGCGCAAAGAGAGAGAGAGCGCGCATAGAGAGAGAAAGAAAGAGCGCAGAGAGAGAGAAAGAGCACAGAGAAAGAAAGAGCGCAGAGAGAGAGAGGAAGAAAGAGCGCAGAGAAAGAAAGAAAGAGCGCAGAGAGAGAAAGAAAGAGCGAAGAGAGAGAAAGAAAGAGCGCAGAGAGAGAGAAAGAGTGCAGAGAGAGAGAAAGAAAGAGCGCAGAGAGAGAAAGAAAGAGCGCAGAGAGAGAAAGAAAGAGCGCAGAGAGAGAAAGAAAGAGCGCAGAGAGAGAGAGCGCAGAGAGAGAGAGAGTGCAGAGAGAGAGTGCAGAGAGAAAGAAAGAGCGCAAAGAGAGAGAGAGCGCAGAGAGAGAGAAAGTGCGCAGAGAGAGAGAAAGGAAGAGCGCAGAGAGAGAAAGAAAGAGCGCAGAGAGAGAAAGAAAGAGCGCAGAGAGAGAGAATGAGCGCAGAGAGAGAGAAAGAGCGCAGCGAGAGAGAGAGAGAGCGCAGAGAGAGAGAAAGAAAGAGCGCAGCGAGAGAGAGAGAAAGAGCGCAGCGAGAGAGAGAGAAAGAGCGCAGAGAGAGAGAAAGAAAGAGCGCAGAGAGAGAGAGAAAGAAAGGGCGCAGAGAGAGAGAGAGCGCAGAGAGAGGAAGAAAGAGTGCAGAGAGAGAGAGAGAGCGCAGAGAGAGAGAAAGAGCGCAGAGAGAAAGAGAGCGCAGACAGAGAGAGAGCGCAGACAGAGAGAGAGCGCAGAGAGAGAGAGAGAGAGAGTACAGAGAGAGAGAGAGCGTAGAGAGAGAGAAAGAAAGAGCGCAGAGAGAGAGAAAGAAAGAGCGCAGAGAGAAAGAAAGAGCGCAGATAGAGAGAGAGCGCAGAGAGAGAGAGAAAGAGCGCAGAGAGAGAGAGCGCAGAGAGAGAGAGCGCAGAGAGAAAGAGAGAGCACAGAGAGAGAGAAAGAAAGAGTGCAGAGAGAGAGAAAGAGCGTAGAGAAAAAAAGAGCGCAGAGAGAGAGGAAGAAAGAGCGCAGACAGAGAAAGAAAGAGCGCAGAGAGAGAGAAAGAGCGCAGAGAGAGAGAAAGAAAGAGCGCAGAGAGAGAGAGGAAGAAAGAGCGCAGACAGAGAAAGAAAGAGCGCAGAGAAAGAAAGAAATAGCACAGAGAGAGAGAAAGAGCGCAGAGAGAGAGAAAGAAAGAGCGCAGAGAGAGAGAGAAAGAGCGCAGAGAGAGAAAGAAAGAGCGCAGAGAGAGAAAGAAAGAGCGCAGAGAGTGAAAGAGCGCAGAGAGAGAGAGCGCAGAGAGAGAGAAAGAGCGCAGAGAGAGAAAGAAAGTGCCGAGAGAGAGAGAAAGAAAGAGCGCAGAGAGAGAGAGACAGAAAGAGCGCAGAGAGAAAGAAAGAAAGAGTGCAGAGAGAGAGAGAAAGAGCGCAGAGAGAGAGAGAGAAAGAGCGCAGAGAGAGAGAGAAAGAGCGCAGAGAGAGAGAGAAAGAAAGAGCGCAGAGAGAGAGAGAGAGAGCGCAGAGAGAGAGAGAGAGCGCAGAGAGAAAGAGATCGCAGACAGAGAGAGAGCGCAGAGAGAGAGAGAGTGCAGAGAGAGAGAAAGAAAGAGCGCAGAGAGAGAGAGCGCAGAGAGAGAGAAAGAAAGAGCGCAGAGAGAAAGAAAGAGCACAGAGAGAGAGAAAGAGCGCAGAGAGAGAGAGAGCGCAGAGAGAGAGAGAAAGAGTGCAGAGAGAGAGAGAAAGAGCGCAGAGAGAAAGAAAGAGCGCAGAGAGAAAGAAAGAGCGCAGAGAGAAAGAAAGAGCGCAGAGAGAGAAAGAGCGCAGAGAGAGAAATAAAGAGCGCAGAGAGAGAAAGAAAGAGCGCAGAGAAAGAAAGAGCGCAGAGAGAGAGAAAGAAAGAGCGCAGAGAGAGAAAGAGCGCAGAGAGAGAGAGCGCAGAGAGAGAAAGAGAAAGAAAGAGCGCAGAGAGAGAAAGAGAATGAAAGAGCGCAGAGAGAGAGAGAGCGCAGAGAGAGAAAGAGCCCAGAGAGAGAAAGAGCGCAGAGAGAAAGAAAGAGCGCAGAGAGAGAGAGAAAGAGCGCAGAGACAGAGAAAGAGCGCAGAGAGAGAGAAAGAAAGAGCGCAGAGATAGAGAAAGAAAAAGCGCAGAGAGAGACAAAGAGCGCAGAGAGAGAGAAAGAAAGAGCGCAGAGAGAGAAAGAAAGAGCGCAGAGAGAGAAAGAAAGAGCGCAGAGAGTGAGAGAGAAAGAGCGCAGAGAGAGAGAAAGAAAGAGCGCAGAGAGAAAGAAAGAGCGCAGAGAGAAAGAAAGAAAGAGCGCAGACAGAGAGAGAGAAAGAGCGCAGAGAGAGAGAGAAAGAGCGCAGAGAGAAAGAGAGAGCGCAGAGATAGAGAGTGCAGACAGAGAGAGAGCACAGAGAGAGAGAGCGCAGAGAGAAAGAGAGAGCACAAAGAGAGAGAAAGAAAGAGCGCAGAGAGAGAGAAAGAGCGTAGAGAAAAAAATAGCGCAGAGAGAGATAGGAAGAAAGAGCGCAGAGAGAGAAAGAAAGAGCGCAGAGAGAGAAAGAGCACACAGAGAGAGAGAGAGAGAGAAAGAGCACAGAGAGAGAGAGAGAGAAAGAGCACAGAGAGAGAGAAAGAAAGAGCGCAGAGAGAGAGAGAAAGAAAGAGCGCAGAGAGAGAGAGAAAGAAAGAGCGCAGAGAGAGAGAGAAAGAAAGAGCGCAGAGAGAGAAAGAAAGAAAGAGCGCAGAGAGAGAGAGAGAGCGCAGAGAGAGAGGAAGAAAGAGCGCAGAGAGAAAGAGAAAGAAAGAGCGCAAAGAGAGAGAGAGCGCGCATAGAGAGAGAAAGAAAGAGCGCAGAGAGAGAGAAAGAGCGCAGAGAAAGAAAGAGCGCAGAGAGAGAGAGGAAGAAAGAGCGCAGAGAAAGAAAGAAAGAGCGCAGAGAGAGAAAGAAAGAGCGAAGAGAGAGAAAGAAAGAGCGCAGAGAGAGAGAAAGAGTGCAGAGAGAGAGAAAGAAAGAGCGCAGAGAGAGAAAGAAAGAGCGCAGAGAGAGAAAGAAAGAGCGCAGAGAGAGAGTGCAGAGAGAGAGTGCAGAGAGAAAGAAAGAGCGCAAAGAGAGAGAGAGCACAGAGAGAGAGAAAGTGCGCAGAGAGAAAGAAAGAGCGCAGAGAGAGAGAAAGGAAGAGCGCAGAGAGAGAAAGAAAGAGCGCAGAGAGAGAAAAAAAGAGCGCAGAGAGAGAGAGAGAAAGAGCGCAGAGAGAGAGAAAGAAAGAGCGCAGAGAGAGAGAGAAAGAAAGGGCGCAGAGAGAGAGAAAGAAAGAGCGCAGAGAGAGAGAGAGAGCGCAGAGAGAGGAAGAAAGAGTGCAGAGAGAGAGAGAGAGAGTGCAGAGAGAGAGAAAGAGCGCAGAGAGAAAGAGCGCAGAGAGAGAGAGCGCAGAGAGAGAGAGAGTGCAGAGAGAGAGAGAGCGTAGAGAGAGAGAAAGAAAGAGCGCAGAGAGAGAGAGCGCAGAGAGAGAGAAAGAAAGAGCACAGAGAGAGAGAAAGAGCGCAGAGAGAGAGAGAGAGCGCAGAGAGAGAGAGAAAGAGCGCAGAGAGAGAGAGAAAGGGCGCAGAGAGAGAGAGCGCAGAGAGAAATAGAGAGCGCAGAGAGAAAGAGAGAGCGCAGAGAGAGAGAAAGAAAGAGCGCAGAGAGAGAGAAAGAGCGTAGAGAAAAAAAGAGCGCAGAGAGAGAGGAAGAAAGAGCGCAGAGAGAGAAAGAGCGCAGAGAGAGAGAAAGAGCGCAGAGAGAGAGAAAGAGCGCAGAGAGAGAGAAAGAAAGAGCGCAGAGAGAGCGCAGAGAGAGAGAAAAAGCGCAGAGAGAGAAAGAAAGAGCGCAGAGAGAGAAATAAAGAGCGCAGAGTGAGAAAGAAAGAGCGCAGAGAGAGAAAGAAAGAGCGCAGAGAGAGAAAGAAAGAGCGCAGAGAGAGAAAGAAAGAGCGCAGAGAGAGAGAGCGCAGAGAGAGAGAGAGTGCAGAGAGAGAGAGAGCGCAGAGAGAGAGAAAGAAAGAGCGCAGAGAGAGCGCAGAGAGAGAAAGAGCGCAGAGAGAGAAAGAAAGAGCGCAGAGAGAGAAAGAAAGAGCGCAGAGAGAGAAAGAAAGAGCGCAGAGAGAGAAAGAAAGAGCGCAGAGAGAGAAAGAAAGAGCGCAGAGAGAGAAAGAAAGAGCGCAGAGAGAGAAAGAAAGAGCGCAGAGAGAGAAAGAAAGAGCGCAGAGAGAGAAAGAAAGAGCGCAGAGAGAGAAAGAAAGAGCGCAGAGAGAGAAAGAAAGAGCGCAGAGAGAGAGAAAGAGCGCAGAGAGAGAAAGAAAGAGCGCAGAGAGAGAAAGAAAGAGCGCAGAGAGAGAGAGAAAGAGCGCAAAGAGAGAAAAAAAGAGCGCAGAGAGAAAGAAAGAGCACAGAGAGAGAGAAAGAGCGCAGAGAGAGAGATAGAGCGCAGAGAGAAAGAGAGAGCGCAGAGAGAAAGAGAGAGCGCAGAGAGAGAGCGCAGAGAGAGAGAGCGCAGAGAGAGAGAGCGCAGAGAGAGAGAGAGCGCAGAGAGAGAGAGAGCGCAGAGAGAGAGAAAGAGCGCAGAGAGAGAAAGAAAGAGCGCAGAGAGAAAGAAAGAGCGCAGAGAGAAAGAAAGAGCACAGAGAGAGAGAAAGAGCGCAGAGAGAGAGATAGAGCGCAGAGAGAAAGAGAGAGCGCAGAGAGAAAGAGAGAGCGCAGAGAGAGAGCGCAGAGAGAGAGCGCAGAGAGAGAGAGAGCGCAGAGAGAGAGAGAGCGCAGAGAGAGAGAGAGCGCAGAGAGAAAGAGAGAGCGCAGAGAGAGAGAGAGCGCAGAGAGAGAAAGAAAGAGCGCAGAGAGAGAAAGATAGAGCGCAGAGAGAGAAAGAAAGAACGCAAAGAGAGAAAAAAAGAGCGCAGAGAGAAAGAAAGAGCACAGAGAGAGAGAAAGAGCGCAGAGAGAGAGATAGAGCGCAGAGAGAGAGAGCGCAGAGAGAGAGAGCGCAGACAGAGAGAGAGCGCAGAGAGAGAGAAAGAAAGAGCGCAGAGAGAGAGAAAGAGCGTAGAGAAAAAAAGCGCAGAGAGAGAGGAAGAAAGAGCGCAGACAGAGAAAGAAAAAGCGCAGAGAGAGAAAGAAAGAGCACAGAGAGAGAGAAAGAAAGAGCGCAGAGAGAGAGAAAGAAAGCGCGCAGAGAGAGAGAAAGAAAGAGCGCAGAGAGAGAGCGCAGAGAGAGAGCGCAGAGAGAGAGCGCAGAGAGAGAGCGCAGAGAGAGAGAAAGAGCGCAGAGAGAGAAAGAAAGAGCGCAGAGAGAGAGAGACAGAGCGCAGAGAGAAAGAAAGAAAGAGTGCAGAGAGAGAGAGAGAGAGCGCAAAGAGAGAGAGAGAAAGAGCGCAAAGAGAGAGAGATAGAAAGAGCGCAGAGAGAAAGAAAGAGCGCAGAGAGAAAGAAAGAGCGCAGAGAGAGAGAGAAAGAGCGCAGAGAGAGAGAGAGCGCAGAGAGAGAAATAAAGAGCACAGAGAGAGAAAGAAAGAGCGCAGAGAAAGAAAGAGCGCAGAGAGAGAGAAAGAAAGAGCGCAGAGAGTGAAAGAAAGAGCGCAAAGAGAGAAAAAAAGAGCGCAGAGAGAAAGAAAGAAAGAGCGCAGAGAGAGAAAGAGAATGAAAGAGCGCAGAGAGAGAGAGCGCAGAGAGAGAAAGAGCGCAGAGAGAGAAAGAGCGCAGAGAGAAAGAGCGCAGAGAGAGAAAGAGCGCAGAGAGAGAAAGAGCGCAGAGAGAGAGAGAGCGCAGAGAGAGAAAGAGAAAGAAAGAGCGCAGAGAGAGAAAGAGAATAAAAGAGCGCAGAGAGAGAGAGCCCAGAGAGAGAAAGAGCCCAGAGAGAGAAAGAGCCCAGAGAGAGAAAGAGCCCAGAGAGAGAAAGAGCCCAGAGAGAGATAGAGCCCAGAGAGAGAAAGAGCGCAGAGAGAAAGAAAGAGCGCAGAGAGAGAAAGAGCGCAGACAGAGAAAGAGCGCAGAGAGAGAGAAAGAAAGAGCGCAGAGATAGAGAAAGAAAAAGCGCAGAGAGCCAAAGAGCGCAGAGAGAGAGAAAGAAAGAGCGCAGAGAGAGAAAGAAAGAGCGCAGAGAGAGAAAGAAAGAGCGCAGAGAGTGAGAGAGAAAGAGCGCAGAGAGAGAGAAAGAGCGCAGAGAGAGAGAAAGAGCGCAGAGAGAGAGAAAGAGCGCAGAGAGAGAGAAAGAGCGCAGAGAGAAAGAAAGAGCGCAGAGAGAAAGAAAGAGCGCAGAGAGAAAGAAAGAGCGCAGAGAGAAAGAAAGAAAGAGCGCAGACAGAAAGAAAGAAAGAGCGCAGACAGAGAGAGAGAAAGAGCGCAGAGAGAGAGAGAAAGAGCGCAGAGAGAAAGAGAGAGCGCAGAGAGAGAGAGTGCAGACAGAGAGAGAGCGCAGAGAGAAAGAGAGAGCGCAGAGAGAGAGAGTGCAGACAGAGAGAGAGAGTGCAGACAGAGAGAGAGCGCAGAGAGAGAGAGCGCAGAGAGAAAGAGAGAGCGCAAAGAGAGAGAGAGAGAGAGCGCAGAGAGAGAGAGAAAGAGCGCAGAGAGAAAGAGAGCGCAGAGAGAGAGAGCGCAGAGAGAGAGAGTGCAGAGAGAGAGAGCGTAGAGAGAGAGAAAGAAAGAGCGCAGAGAGAGAGAGCGCAGAGAGAGAGAAAGAAATAGCACAGAGAGAGAGAAAGAGCGTAGAGAAAAAAAGAGCGCAGAGAGAGAGGAAGAAAGAGCGCAGACAGAGAAAGATAGAGCGCAGAGAGAGAAAGAAAGAGCGCAGAGAGAGAGAGAAAGAAAGAGCGCAGAGAGAGCGCAGAGAGAGAAAGAAAGAGCGCAGAGAGAGAGAGGAAGAAAGAGCGCAGACAGAGAAAGAAAGAGCGCAGAGAAAGAAAGAAATAGCACAGAGAGAGAGAGCGCAGAGAGAGAGAAAGAAAGAGCGCAGAGAGAGCGCAGAGAGAGAGAGAAAGAGCGCAGAGAGAGAAAGAAAGAGCGCAGAGAGAGAAAGAAAGAGCACAGAGAGAGAAAGAAAGAGCGCAGAGAGAGAAAGAAAGAGCGCAGAGAGAGAGAAAGAAAGAGCGCAGAGAGAGAAAGAAAGAGCGCAGAGAGAGAAAGAAAGAGCGCAGAGAGAGAAAGAAAGAGCGCAGAGAGAGAAAGAAAGAGCGCAGAGAGAGAGAGCGCAGAGAGAGAGAAAGAGCGCAGAGAGAGAGAAAGAGCGCAGAGAGAGAAAGAAAGAGCGCCGAGAGAGAGAGAAAGAAAGAGCGCAAAGAGAGAGAGACAGAAAGAGCGCAGAGAGAAAGAAAGAAAGAGTGCAGAGAGAGAGAGAAAGAGCGCAGAGAGAGAGAGAAAGAGCGCAGAGAGAGAGAGAAAGAGCGCAGAGAGAGAGAGAAAGAAAGAGCGCAGCGAGAAAGAAAGAGCGCAGCGAGAAAGAAAGAGCGCAGAGAGAAAGAAAGAGCGCAGAGAGAAAGAAAGAGCGCAGAGAGAAAGAAAGAGCGCAGAGAGAAAGAAAGAGCGCAGAGAGAAATAAAGAGCGCAGAGAGAGAAATAAAGAGCGCAGAGAGAGTAAGAAAGAGCGCAGAGAAAGAAAGAGCACAGAGAGAGAGAGAAAGAAAGAGCGCAGAGAGAGAAAGATAGAGCGCAGAGAGAGAAAGAAAGAGCGCAAAGAGAGAAAAAAAGAGCGCAGAGAGAGAGAGAGCGCAGAGAGAGAGATAGAGCGCAGAGAGAGAGAGAGCGCAGAGAGAGAGAGAGCGCAGAGAGAGAGAGAGCGCGCAGAGAGAAAGAGAGAGCGCAGAGAGAGAGAGAGCGCAGAGAGAGAGAGAGCGCAGAGAGAAAGAGAGAGCGCAGAGAGAGAGAAAGAAAGAGCGCAGAGAGAGAGAAAGAGCGTAGAGAAAAAAATTGCAGAGAGAGAGGAAGAAAGAGCGCAGACAGAGAAAGAAAGAGCGCAGAGAGAGAGAGAAAGAGCACAGAGAGAGAGAAAGAGCACAGAGAGAAAGAAAGAGCGCAGAGAGAGAAAGAAAGAGCGCAGAGAGAGAAAGATAGAGCGCAGAGAGAGAAAGAAAGAGCGCAAAGAGAGAAAAAAAGAGCGCAGAGAGAAAGAAAGAGCACAGAGAGAGAGAAAAAGCGCAGAGAGAGAGATAGAGCGCAGAGAGAAAGAGAGAGCGCAGAGAGAGAGCGCAGACAGAGAGAGAGCGCAGACAGAGAGAGAGCGCAGAGAGAAAGAGAGAGCGCAGAGAGAGAGAAAGAAAGAGCGCAGAGAGAGAGAAAGAGCGTAGAGAAAAAAAGCGCAGAGAGAGAGGAAGAAAGAGCGCAGACAGAGAAAGAAAAAGCGCAGAGAGAGAAAGAAAGAGCGCAGAGAGAAAGAAAGAGCGCAGAGAGAGAGAAGGAGCGCAGAGAGAGAAAGAAAGAGCGCAGAGAGAGAGAAAGAAAGAGCGCAGAGAGAGAGTGCAGAGAGAGAGCGCAGAGAGAGAGCGCAGAGAGAGAGCGCAGAGAGAGAGCGCAGAGAGAGAGCGCAGAGAGAGAGCGCAGAGAGAGAGAAAGAGCGCAGAGAGAGAAAGAAAGAGCGCAGAGAGAGAGAGAGACAGAAAGAGCGCAGAGAGAGAGAGACAGAAAGAGCGCAGAGAGAAAGAAAGAAAGAGCGCAGAGAGAGAGAGCGCAGAGAGAGAGAGAGAGAGAGAGCGCAAAGAGAGAGAGAGAGAAAGAGCGCAAAGAGAGAGAGATAGAAAGAGCGCAGAGAGAAAGAAAGAGCGCAGAGAGAGAGAGACAGAAAGAGCGCAGAGAGAGAGAGACAGAAAGAGCGCAGAGAGAAAGAAAGAAAGAGCGCAGAGAGAGAGAGCGCAGAGAGAGAGAGAGAGAGAGCGCAAAGAGAGAGAGAGAGAAAGAGCGCAAAGAGAGAGAGATAGAAAGAGCGCAGAGAGAAAGAAAGAGCGCAGAGAGAAAGAAAGAGCGCAGAGAGAGAGAGAAAGAGCGCAGAGAGAGAGAAAGAGCGCAGAGAGAGAAATAAAGAGCGCAGAGAGAGAAAGAAAGAGCGCAGAGAAAGAAAGAGCGCAGAGAGAGAGAAAGAAAGAGCGCAGAGAGAGAAAGAAAGAGCGCAGAGAGAAAGAAAGAGCGCAGAGTGAAAGAAAGAGCGCAAAGAGAGAAAAAAAGAGCGCAGAGAGAAAGAAAGAAAGAGCGCAGAGAGAGAAAGAGAATGAAAGAGCGCAGAGAGAGAAAGAGCGCAGAGAGAGAAAGAGCGCAGAGAGAAAGAAAGCGCAGAGATAGAGAGAATGAAAGAGCGCAGAGAGAGAAAGAGCGCAGAGAGAGAAAGAGCGCAGAGAGAGAAAGAGCGCAGAGAGAGAAAGAGCGCAGAGAGAGAGAGAGCGCAGAGAGAGAAAGAGAAAGAAAGAGCGCAGAGAGAGAAAGAGAAAGAAAGAGCGCAGAGAGAGAAAGAGAATGAAAGAGCGCAGAGAGAGAAAGAGAATGAAAGAGCGCAGAGAGAGAAAGAGCCCAGAGAGAGAAAGAGCCCAGAGAGAGAAAGAGCCCAGAGAGAGAAAGAAAGAGCGCAGAGAGAGAGAGAGAGAAAGAGCGCAGAGAGAGAGAAAGAAAGAGCGCAGAGATAGAGAAAGAAAAAGCGCAGAGAGAGACAAAGAGCGCAGAGAGAGAGAATGAAAGAGCGCTGAGAGAGAAAGAGCGCAGAGAGAGAAAGAGCGCAGAGAGAGAGAGAGAGCGCAGAGAGAGAAAGAGAAAGAAAGAGCGCAGAGAGAGAAAGAGAATGAAAGAGCGCAGAGAGAGAAAGAGAATGAAAGAGCGCAGAGAGAGAGAGCGCAGAGAGAGAAAGAGCCCAGAGAGAGAAAGAGCGCAGAGAGAAAGAAAGAGCGCAGAGAGAGAGAGAGAAAGAGCGCAGAGACAGAGAAAGAAAGAGCGCAGAGAGAAAGAAAGAGCGCAGAGAGAAAGAAAGAAAGAGCGCAGACAGAGAGAGAGAAAGAGCGCAGAGAGAGAGAGAAAGAGCGCAGAGAGAAAGAGAGAGCGCAGAGAGAGAGAGTGCAGACAGAGAGAGAGCGCATAGAGAGAGAGAGCGCAGAGAGAAAGAGAGAGCGCAAAGAGAGAAAAAAAGAGCGCAGAGAGAGAGAAAGAGCGCAGAGAGAGAGAGAGAGCGCAGAGAGAGAGAGAGCGCAGAGAGAGAGAGAGCGCAGAGAGAGAGAGAGCGCGCAGAGAGAAAGAGAGAGCGCAGAGAGAGAGCGCAGAGAGAGAGAGAGCGCAGAGAGAGAGAGAGCGCAGAGAGAAAGAGAGAGCGCAGAGAGAGAGAAAGAAAGAGCGCAGAGAGAGAGAAAGAGCGTAGAGAAAAAAATTGCAGAGAGAGAGGAAGAAAGAGCGCAGACAGAGAAAGAAAGAGCGCAGAGAGAGAGAGAAAGAGCACAGAGAGAGAGAAAGAGCACAGAGAGAAAGAAAGAGCGCAGAGAGAGAAAGATAGAGCGCAGAGAGAGAAAGAAAGAGCGCAAAGAGAGAAAAAAAGAGCGCAGAGAGAAAGAATGAGCACAGAGAGAGAGAAAAAGCGCAGAGAGAGAGATAGAGCGCAGAGAGAAAGAGAGAGCGCAGACAGAGAGAGAGCGCAGACAGAGAGAGAGCGCAGAGAGAAAGAGAGAGCGCAGAGAGAGAGAAAGAAAGAGCGCAGAGAGAGAGAAAGAGCGTAGAGAAAAAAAGCGCAGAGAGAGAGGAAGAAAGAGCGCAGACAGAGAAAGAAAAAGCGCAGAGAGAGAAAGAAAGAGCGCAGAGAGAAAGAAAGAGCGCAGAGAGAGAGAAGGAGCGCAGAGAGAGAAAGAAAGAGCGCAGAGAGAGAGAAAGAAAGAGCGCAGAGAGAGAGCGCAGAGAGAGAGCGCAGAGAGAGAGCGCAGAGAGAGAGCGCAGAGAGAGAGCGCAGAGAGAGAGCGCAGAGAGAGAGCGCAGAGAGAGAGAAAGAGCGCAGAGAGAGAAAGAAAGAGCGCAGAGAGAGAGAGACAGAAAGAGCGCAGAGAGAGAGAGACAGAAAGAGCGCAGAGAGAAAGAAAGAAAGAGCGCAGAGAGAGAGAGCGCAGAGAGAGAGAGAGAGAGAGAGCGCAAAGAGAGAGAGAGAGAAAGAGCGCAAAGAGAGAGAGATAGAAAGAGCGCAGAGAGAAAGAAAGAGCGCAGAGAGAAAGAAAGAGCGCAGAGAGAGAGAGAAAGAGCGCAGAGAGAGAGAAAGAGCGCAGAGAGAGAAATAAAGAGCGCAGAGAGAGAAAGAAAGAGCGCAGAGAAAGAAAGAGCGCAGAGAGAGAGAAAGAAAGAGCGCAGAGAGAGAAAGAAAGAGCGCAGAGAGAAAGAAAGAGCGCAGAGTGAAAGAAAGAGCGCAAAGAGAGAAAAAAAGAGCGCAGAGAGAAAGAAAGAAAGAGCGCAGAGAGAGAAAGAGAATGAAAGAGCGCAGAGAGAGAAAGAGCGCAGAGAGAAAGAAAGCGCAGAGATAGAGAGAATGAAAGAGCGCAGAGAGAGAAAGAGCGCAGAGAGAGAAAGAGCGCAGAGAGAGAAAGAGCGCAGAGAGAGAAAGAGCGCAGAGAGAGAGAGAGCGCAGAGAGAGAAAGAGAAAGAAAGAGCGCAGAGAGAGAAAGAGAAAGAAAGAGCGCAGAGAGAGAAAGAGAATGAAAGAGCGCAGAGAGAGAAAGAGAATGAAAGAGCGCAGAGAGAGAGAGCGCAGAGAGAGAAAGAGCCCAGAGAGAGAAAGAGCCCAGAGAGAGAAAGAGCCCAGAGAGAGAAAGAAAGAGCGCAGAGAGAGAGAGAGAGAAAGAGCGCAGAGACAGAGAAAGAGCGCAGAGAGAGAGAAAGAAAGAGCGCAGAGATAGAGAAAGAAAAAGCGCAGAGAGAGAGACAAAGAGCGCAGAGAGAGAGAAAGAAAGAGCGCAGAGAGAGAAAGAAAGAGCGCAGAGAGAGAAAGAAAGAGCACAGAGAGAGAGAAAGAAAGAGCGCAGAGAGAGAGAAAGAGCGCAGAGAGAGAAAGAAAGCGCGCAGAGAGAGAGAAAGAAAGAGCGCAGAGAGAGAGCGCAGAGAGAGAGCGCAGAGAGAGAGCGCAGAGAGAGAGAAAGAGCGCAGAGAGAGAAAGAAAGAGCGCAGAGAGAGAGAGACAGAGCGCAGAGAGAAAGAAAGAAAGAGTGCAGAGAGAGAGAGAGAGAGAGAGAGCGCAAAGAGAGAGAGAGAAAGAGCGCAAAGAGAGAGAGATAGAAAGAGCGCAGAGAGAAAGAAAGAGCGCAGAGAGAAAGAAAGAGCGCAGAGAGAGAGAGAAAGAGCGCAGAGAGAGAGAGAGCGCAGAGAGAGAAATAAAGAGCACAGAGAGAGAAAGAAAGAGCGCAGAGAAAGAAAGAGCGCAGAGAGAGAGAAAGAAAGAGCGCAGAGAGTGAAAGAAAGAGCGCAAAGAGAGAAAAAAAGAGCGCAGAGAGAAAGAAAGAAAGAGCGCAGAGAGAGAAAGAGAATGAAAGAGCGCAGAGAGAGAGAGCGCAGAGAGAGAAAGAGCGCAGAGAGAGAAAGAGCGCAGAGAGAAAGAGCGCAGAGAGAGAAAGAGCGCAGAGAGAGAAAGAGCGCAGAGAGAGAGCGCAGAGAGAGAAAGAGAAAGAAAGAGCGCAGAGAGAGAAAGAGAATAAAAGAGCGCAGAGAGAGAGAGCGCAGAGAGAGAAAGAGCCCAGAGAGAGAAAGAGCCCAGAGAGAGATAGAGCCCAGAGAGAGAAAGAGCGCAGAGAGAAAGAAAGAGCGCAGAGAGAGAGAGAGAGAGAAAGAGCGCAGAGACAGAGAAAGAGCGCAGAGAGAGAGAAAGAAAGAGCGCAGAGATAGAGAAAGAAAAAGCGCAGAGAGCCAAAGAGCGCAGAGAGAGAGAAAGAAAGAGCGCAGAGAGAGAAAGAAAGAGCGCAGAGAGAGAAAGAAAGAGCGCAGAGAGTGAGAGAGAAAGAGCGCAGAGAGAGAGAAAGAGCGCAGAGAGAGAGAAAGAGCGCAGAGAGATAGAAAGAGCGCAGAGAGAAAGAAAGAGCGCAGAGAGAAAGAAAGAGCGCAGAGAGAAAGAAAGAAAGAGCGCAGACAGAAAGAAAGAAAGAGCGCAGACAGAGAGAGAGAAAGAGCGCAGAGAGAGAGAGAAAGAGCGCAGAGAGAAAGAGAGAGCGCAGAGAGAGAGAGTGCAGACAGAGAGAGAGCGCAGAGAGAAAGAGAGAGCGCAGAGAGAGAGAGTGCAGACAGAGAGAGAGAGTGCAGACAGAGAGAGAGAGTGCAGACAGAGAGAGAGCGCAGAGAGAGAGAGCGCAGAGAGAAAGAGAGAGCGCAAAGAGAGAGAGAGAGAGAGCGCAGAGAGAGAGAGAAAGAGCGCAGAGAGAAAGAGAGCGCAGAGAGAGAGAGCGCAGAGAGAGAGAGAGTGCAGAGAGAGAGAGCGTAGAGAGAGAGAAAGAAAGAGCGCAGAGAGAGAGAGCGCAGAGAGAGAGAAAGAAATAGCACAGAGAGAGAGAAAGAGCGTAGAGAAAAAAAGAGCGCAGAGAGAGAGGAAGAAAGAGCGCAGACAGAGAAAGATAGAGCGCAGAGAGAGAAAGAAAGAGCGCAGAGAGAGAGAAAGAGCGCAGAGAGAGAGAGAAAGAAAGAGCGCAGAGAGAGCGCAGAGAGAGAAAGAAAGAGCGCAGAGAGAGAGAGGAAGAAAGAGCGCAGACAGAGAAAGAAAGAGCGCAGAGAAAGAAAGAAATAGCACAGAGAGAGAGAGCGCAGAGAGAGAGAAAGAAAGAGCGCAGAGAGAGAGAGAAAGAGCGCAGAGAGAGAAAGAAAGAGCGCAGAGAGAGAAAGAAAGAGCACAGAGAGAGAAAGAAAGAGCGCAGAGAGAGAAAGAAAGAGCGCAGAGAGAGAAAGAAAGAGCGCAGAGAGAGAAAGAAAGAGCGCAGAGAGAGAAAGAAAGAGCGCAGAGAGAGAAAGAAAGAGCGCAGAGAGAGAAAGAAAGAGCGCAGAGAGAGAAAGAAAGAGCGCAGAGAGAGAGAGCGCAGAGAGAGAGAAAGAGCGCAGAGAGAGAGAAAGAGCGCAGAGAGAGAAAGAAAGAGCGCCGAGAGAGAGAGAAAGAAAGAGCGCAAAGAGAGAGAGACAGAAAGAGCGCAGAGAGAAAGAAAGAAAGAAAGAGTGCAGAGAGAAAGAGAGAAAGAGCGCAGAGAGAGAGAGAAAGAGCGCAGAGAGAGAGAGAAAGAGCGCAGAGAGAGAGAGAGAGCGCAGAGAGAGAGAGAAAGAGCGCAGAGAGAGAGAGAAAGAGCGCAGAGAGAGAGAGAAAGAGCGCAGAGAGAGAGAGAAAGAGCGCAGAGAGAGAGAGAAAGAAAGAGCGCAGCGAGAAAGAAAGAGCGCAGAGAGAAAGAAAGAGCGCAGAGAGAAAGAAAGAGCGCAGAGAGAAAGAAAGAGCGCAGAGAGAAAGAAAGAGCGCAGAGAGAAATAAAGAGCGCAGAGAGAGAAATAAAGAGCGCAGAGAGAGTAAGAAAGAGCGCAGAGAAAGAAAGAGCACAGAGAGAGAGAAAGAAAGAGCGCAGAGAGAGAAAGATAGAGCGCAGAGAGAGAAAGAAAGAGCGCAAAGAGAGAAAAAAAGAGCGCAGAGAGAGAGAAAGAGCGCAGAGAGAGAGATAGAGCGCAGAGAGAGAGAGAGCGCAGAGAGAGAGAGCGCAGAGAGAGAGAGAGCGCGCAGAGAGAAAGAGAGAGCGCAGAGAGAGAGCGCAGAGAGAGAGAGAGCGCAGAGAGAGAGAGAGCGCAGAGAGAAAGAGAGAGCGCAGAGAGAGAGAAAGAAAGAGCGCAGAGAGAGAGAAAGAGCGTAGAGAAAAAAATTGCAGAGAGAGAGGAAGAAAGAGCGCAGACAGAGAAAGAAAGAGCGCAGAGAGAGAGAGAAAGAGCACAGAGAGAGAGAAAGAGCACAGAGAGAAAGAAAGAGCGCAGAGAGAGAAAGAAAGAGCGCAGAGAGAGAAAGAAAGAGCGCAGAGAGAGAAAGATAGAGCGCAGAGAGAGAAAGAAAGAGCGCAAAGAGAGAAAAAAAGAGCGCAGAGAGAAAGAAAGAGCACAGAGAGAGAGAAAAAGCGCAGAGAGAGAGATAGAGCGCAGAGAGAAAGAGAGAGCGCAGAGAGAGAGCGCAGACAGAGAGAGAGCGCAGACAGAGAGAGAGCGCAGAGAGAAAGAGAGAGCGCAGAGAGAGAGAAAGAAAGAGCGCAGCGAGAGAGAAAGAGCGTAGAGAAAAAAAGCGCAGAGAGAGAGGAAGAAAGAGCGCAGACAGAGAAAGAAAAAGCGCAGAGAGAGAAAGAAAGAGCGCAGAGAGAAAGAAAGAGCGCAGAGAGAGAGAAGGAGCGCAGAGAGAGAAAGAAAGAGCGCAGAGAGAGAGAAAGAAAGAGCGCAGAGAGAGAGTGCAGAGAGAGAGCGCAGAGAGAGAGCGCAGAGAGAGAGCGCAGAGAGAGAGCGCAGAGAGAGAGCGCAGAGAAAGAGCGCAGAGAGAGAAAGAAAGAGCGCAGAGAGAGAGAGACAGAAAGAGCGCAGAGAGAGAGAGACAGAAAGAGCGCAGAGAGAAAGAAAGAAAGAGCGCAGAGAGAGAGAGCGCAGAGAGAGAGAGAGAGAGAGAGCGCAAAGAGAGAGAGAGAGAGAAAGAGCGCAAAGAGAGAGAGATAGAAAGAGCGCAGAGAGAAAGAAAGAGCGCAGAGAGAGAGAGACAGAAAGAGCGCAGAGAGAGAGAGACAGAAAGAGCGCAGAGAGAAAGAAAGAAAGAGCGCAGAGAGAGAGAGCGCAGAGAGAGAGAGAGAGAGAGCGCAAAGAGAGAGAGAGAGAAAGAGCGCAAAGAGAGAGAGATAGAAAGAGCGCAGAGAGAAAGAAAGAGCGCAGAGAGAAAGAAAGAGCGCAGAGAGAGAGAGAAAGAGCGCAGAGAGAGAGAAAGAGCGCAGAGAGAGAAATAAAGAGCGCAGAGAGAGAAAGAAAGAGCGCAGAGAAAGAAAGAGCGCAGAGAGAGAGAAAGAAAGAGCGCAGAGAGAGAAAGAAAGAGCGCAGAGAGAAAGAAAGAGCGCAGAGTGAAAGAAAGAGCGCAAAGAGAGAAAAAAAGAGCGCAGAGAGAAAGAAAGAAAGAGCGCAGAGAGAGAAAGAGAATGAAAGAGCGCAGAGAGAGAAAGAGCGCAGAGAGAGAAAGAGCGCAGAGAGAAAGAAAGCGCAGAGATAGAGAGAATGAAAGAGCGCAGAGAGAGAAAGAGCGCAGAGAGAGAAAGAGCGCAGAGAGAGAGCGCAGAGAGAGAGAGAGCGCAGAGAGAGAAAGAGAAAGAAAGAGCGCAGAGAGAGAAAGAGAAAGAAAGAGCGCAGAGAGAGAAAGAGAATGAAAGAGCGCAGAGAGAGAAAGAGAATGAAAGAGCGCAGAGAGAGAAAGAGCCCAGAGAGAGAAAGAGCCCAGAGAGAGAAAGAGCCCAGAGAGAGAAAGAAAGAGCGCAGAGAGAGAGAGAGAGAAAGAGCGCAGAGACAGAGAAAGAGCGCAGAGAGAGAGAAAGAAAGAGCGCAGAGATAGAGAAAGAAAAAGCGCAGAGAGAGACAAAGAGCGCAGAGAGAGAGAAAGAAAGAGCGCAGAGAGAGAAAGAAAGAGCGCAGAGAGAGAAAGAAAGAGCGCAGAGAGAGAAAGAAAGAGCGCAGAGAGTGAGAGAGAAAGAGCGCAGAGAGAGAGAAAGAGCGCAGAGAGAAAGAAAGAGCGCAGAGAGAAAGAAAGAAAGAGCGCAGACAGAGAGAGAGAAAGAGCGCAGAGAGAGAGAAAGAGCGCAGAGAGAAAGAGAGAGCGCAGAGAGAGAGAGTGCAGACAGAGAGAGAGCGCATAGAGAGAGAGCGCAGAGAGAAAGAGAGAGCGCAAAGAGAGAAAAAAAGAGCGCAGAGAGAGAGAAAGAGCGCAGAGAGAGAGATAGAGCGCAGAGAGAGAGAGAGCGCAGAGAGAGAGAGAGCGCGCAGAGAGAAAGAGAGAGCGCAGAGAGAGAGCGCAGAGAGAGAGAGAGCGCAGAGAGAGAGAGAGCGCAGAGAGAAAGAGAGAGCGCAGAGAGAGAGAAAGAAAGAGCGCAGAGAGAGAGAAAGAGCGTAGAGAAAAAAATTGCAGAGAGAGAGGAAGAAAGAGCGCAGACAGAGAAAGAAAGAGCGCAGAGAGAGAGAGAAAGAGCACAGAGAGAGAGAAAGAGCACAGAGAGAAAGAAAGAGCGCAGAGAGAGAAAGATAGAGCGCAGAGAGAGAAAGAAAGAGCGCAAAGAGAGAAAAAAAGAGCGCAGAGAGAAAGAAAGAGCGCAGAGAGAGAGAAAAAGCGCAGAGAGAGAGATAGAGCGCAGAGAGAAAGAGAGAGCGCAGACAGAGAGAGAGCGCAGACAGAGAGAGAGCGCAGAGAGAAAGAGAGAGCGCAGAGAGAGAGAAAGAAAGAGCGCAGAGAGAGAGAAAGAGCGTAGAGAAAAAAAGCGCAGAGAGAGAGGAAGAAAGAGCGCAGACAGAGAAAGAAAAAGCGCAGAGAGAGAAAGAAAGAGCGCAGAGAGAAAGAAAGAGCGCAGAGAGAGAGAAGGAGCGCAGAGAGAGAAAGAAAGAGCGCAGAGAGAGAGAAAGAAAGAGCGCAGAGAGAGAGTGCAGAGAGAGAGCGCAGAGAGAGAGCGCAGAGAGAGAGCGCAGAGAGAGAGCGCAGAGAGAGAGCGCAGAGAGAGAGAAAGAGCGCAGAGAGAGAAAGAAAGAGCGCAGAGAGAGAGAGACAGAAAGAGCGCAGAGAGAGAGAGACAGAAAGAGCGCAGAGAGAGAGAGACAGAAAGAGCGCAGAGAGAAAGAAAGAAAGAGCGCAGAGAGAGAGAGCGCAGAGAGAGAGAGAGAGAGAGCGCAAAGAGAGAGAGAGAGAAAGAGCGCAAAGAGAGAGAGATAGAAAGAGCGCAGAGAGAAAGAAAGAGCGCAGAGAGAGAGAGACAGAAAGAGCGCAGAGAGAGAGAGACAGAAAGAGCGCAGAGAGAAAGAAAGAAAGAGCGCAGAGAGAGAGAGCGCAGAGAGAGAGAGAGAGAGAGAGCGCAAAGAGAGAGAGAGAGAGAAAGAGCGCAAAGAGAGAGAGATAGAAAGAGCGCAGAGAGAAAGAAAGAGCGCAGAGAGAAAGAAAGAGCGCAGAGAGAGAGAGAAAGAGCGCAGAGAGAGAGAAAGAGCGCAGAGAAAGAAAGAGCGCAGAGAGAGAGAAAGAAAGAGCGCAGAGAGAGAAAGAAAGAGCGCAGAGAGAAAGAAAGAGCGCAGAGTGAAAGAAAGAGCGCAAAGAGAGAAAAAAAGAGCGCAGAGAGAAAGAAAGAAAGAGCGCAGAGAGAGAAAGAGAATGAAAGAGCGCAGAGAGAGAAAGAGCGCAGAGAGAGAAAGAGCGCAGAGAGAAAGAAAGCGCAGAGATAGAGAGAATGAAAGAGCGCAGAGAGAGAAAGAGCGCAGAGAGAGAAAGAGCGCAGAGAGAGAAAGAGCGCAGAGAGAGAGAGAGCGCAGAGAGAGAAAGAGAAAGAAAGAGCGCAGAGAGAGAAAGAGAAAGAAAGAGCGCAGAGAGAGAAAGAGAATGAAAGAGCGCAGAGAGAGAAAGAGAATGAAAGAGCGCAGAGAGAGAGAGCGCAGAGAGAGAAAGAGCCCAGAGAGAGAAAGAGCCCAGAGAGAGAAAGAGCCCAGAGAGAGAAAGAAAGAGCGCAGAGAGAGAGAGAGAGAAAGAGCGCAGAGACAGAGAAAGAGCGCAGAGAGAGAGAAAGAAAGAGCGCAGAGATAGAGAAAGAAAAAGCGCAGAGAGAGACAAAGAGCGCAGAGAGAGAGAAAGAAAGAGCGCAGAGAGAGAAAGAAAGAGCGCAGAGAGAGAAAGAAAGAGCACAGAGAGAGAGAAAGAAAGAGCGCAGAGAGAGAGAAAGAGCGCAGAGAGAGAAAGAAAGCGCGCAGAGAGAGAGAAAGAAAGAGCGCAGAGAGAGAGCGCAGAGAGAGAGCGCAGAGAGAGAGCGCAGAGAGAGAGCGCAGAGAGAGAGAGACAGAGCGCAGAGAGAAAGAAAGAAAGAGTGCAGAGAGAGAGAGAGAGAGAGAGCGCAAAGAGAGAGAGAGAAAGAGCACAAAGAGAGAGAGATAGAAAGAGCGCAGAGAGAAAGAAAGAGCGCAGAGAGAAAGAAAGAGCGCAGAGAGAGAGAGAAAGAGCGCAGAGAGAGAGAGAGCGCAGAGAGAGAAATAAAGAGCACAGAGAGAGAAAGAGCGCAGAGAAAGAAAGAGCGCAGAGAGAGAGAAAGAAAGAGCGCAGAGAGTGAAAGAAAGAGCGCAAAGAGAGAAAAAAAGAGCGCAGAGAGAAAGAAAGAAAGAGCGCAGAGAGAGAAAGAGAATGAAAGAGCGCAGAGAGAGAAAGAGCGCAGAGAGAGAAAGAGCGCAGAGAGAAAGAGCGCAGAGAGAGAAAGAGCGCAGAGAGAGAAAGAGCGCAGAGAGAGAGAGAGCGCAGAGAGAGAAAGAGAAAGAAAGAGCGCAGAGAGAGAAAGAGAATAAAAGAGCGCAGAGAGAGAGAGCGCAGAGAGAGAAAGAGCCCAGAGAGAGAAAGAGCCCAGAGAGAGATAGAGCCCAGAGAGAGAAAGAGCGCAGAGAGAAAGAAAGAGCGCAGAGAGAGAGAGAGAGAGAAAGAGCGCAGAGACAGAGAAAGAGCGCAGAGAGAGAGAAAGAAAGAGCGCAGAGATAGAGAAAGAAAAAGCGCAGAGAGCCAAAGAGCGCAGAGAGAGAGAAAGAAAGAGCGCAGAGAGAGAAAGAAAGAGCGCAGAGAGAGAAAGAAAGAGCGCAGAGAGTGAGAGAGAAAGAGCGCAGAGAGAGAGAAAGAGCACAGAGAGAGAGAAAGAGCGCAGAGAGAAAGAAAGAGCGCAGAGAGAAAGAAAGAGCGCAGAGAGAAAGAAAGAGCGCAGAGAGAAAGAAAGAGCGCAGAGAGAAAGAGCGCAGAGAGAAAGAAAGAAAGAGCGCAGACAGAAAGAAAGAAAGAGCGCAGACAGAGAGAGAGAAAGAGCGCAGAGAGAGAGAGAAAGAGCGCAGAGAGAAAGAGAGAGCGCAGAGAGAGAGAGTGCAGACAGAGAGAGAGAGTGCAGACAGAGAGAGAGCGCAGAGAGAGAGAGCGCAGAGAGAAAGAGAGAGCGCAAAGAGAGAGAGAGAGAGAGCGCAGAGAGAGAGAGAAAGAGCGCAGAGAGAAAGAGAGCGCAGAGAGAGAGAGCGCAGAGAGAGAGAGAGTGCAGAGAGAGAGAGCGTAGAGAGAGAGAAAGAAAGAGCGCAGAGAGAGAGAGCGCAGAGAGAGAGAAAGAAATAGCACAGAGAGAGAGAAAGAGCGTAGAGAAAAAAAGAGCGCAGAGAGAGAGGAAGAAAGAGCGCAGACAGAGAAAGATAGAGCGCAGAGAGAGAAAGAAAGAGCGCAGAGAGAGAGAAAGAGCGCAGAGAGAGAGAAAGAAAGAGCGCAGAGAGAGCGCAGAGAGAGAAAGAAAGAGCGCAGAGAGAGAGAGGAAGAAAGAGCGCAGACAGAGAAAGAAAGAGCGCAGAGAAAGAAAGAAATAGCACAGAGAGAGAGAGCGCAGAGAGAGAGAAAGAAAGAGCGCAGAGAGAGCGCAGAGAGAGAGAGAAAGAGCGCAGAGAGAGAAAGAAAGAGCGCAGAGAGAGAAAGAAAGAGCACAGAGAGAGAAAGAAAGAGCGCAGAGAGAGAAAGAAAGAGCGCAGAGAGAGAAAGAAAGAGCGCAGAGAGAGAAAGAAAGAGCGCAGAGAGAGAAAGAAAGAGCGCAGAGAGAGAAAGAAAGAGCGCAGAGAGAGAAAGAAAGAGCGCAGAGAGAGAGAGCGCAGAGAGAGAGAAAGAGCGCAGAGAGAGAGAAAGAGCGCAGAGAGAGAAAGAAAGAGCGCCGAGAGAGAGAGAAAGAAAGAGCGCAAAGAGAGAGAGACAGAAAGAGCGCAGAGAGAAAGAAAGAAAGAAAGAGTGCAGAGAGAGAGAGAAAGAGCGCAGAGAGAGAGAGAAAGAGCGCAGAGAGAGAGAGAAAGAGCGCAGAGAGAGAGAGAAAGAGCGCAGAGAGAGAGAGAAAGAGCGCAGAGAGAGAGAGAAAGAGCGCAGAGAGAGAGAGAGCGCAGAGAGAGAGAGAGCGCAGAGAGAGAGAGAGCGCAGAGAGAGAGAGAGCGCGCAGAGAGAAAGAGAGAGCGCAGAGAGAGAGCGCAGAGAGAGAGAGAGCGCAGAGAGAGAGAGAGCGCAGAGAGAAAGAGAGAGCGCAGAGAGAGAGAAAGAAAGAGCGCAGAGAGAGAGAAAGAGCGTAGAGAAAAAAATTGCAGAGAGAGAGGAAGAAAGAGCGCAGACAGAGAAAGAAAGAGCGCAGAGAGAGAGAGAAAGAGCACAGAGAGAGAGAAAGAGCACAGAGAGAAAGAAAGAGCGCAGAGAGAGAAAGAAAGAGCGCAGAGAGAGAAAGATAGAGCGCAGAGAGAGAAAGAAAGAGCGCAAAGAGAGAAAAAAAGAGCGCAGAGAGAAAGAAAGAGCACAGAGAGAGAGAAAAAGCGCAGAGAGAGAGATAGAGCGCAGAGAGAAAGAGAGAGCGCAGAGAGAGAGCGCAGACAGAGAGAGAGCGCAGACAGAGAGAGAGCGCAGAGAGAAAGAGAGAGCGCAGAGAGAGAGAAAGAAAGAGCGCAGAGAGAGAGAAAGAGCGTAGAGAAAAAAAGCGCAGAGAGAGAGGAAGAAAGAGCGCAGACAGAGAAAGAAAAAGCGCAGAGAGAGAAAGAAAGAGCGCAGAGAGAAAGAAAGAGCGCAGAGAGAGAGAAGGAGCGCAGAGAGAGAAAGAAAGAGCGCAGAGAGAGAGAAAGAAAGAGCGCAGAGAGAGAGTGCAGAGAGAGAGCGCAGAGAGAGAGCGCAGAGAGAGAGCGCAGAGAGAGAGCGCAGAGAGAGAGCGCAGAGAGAGAGAAAGAGCGCAGAGAGAGAAAGAAAGAGCGCAGAGAGAGAGAGACAGAAAGAGCGCAGAGAGAGAGAGACAGAAAGAGCGCAGAGAGAGAGAGACAGAAAGAGCGCAGAGAGAAAGAAAGAAAGAGCGCAGAGAGAGAGAGCGCAGAGAGAGAGAGAGAGAGAGCGCAAAGAGAGAGAGAGAGAAAGAGCGCAAAGAGAGAGAGATAGAAAGAGCGCAGAGAGAAAGAAAGAGCGCAGAGAGAGAGAGACAGAAAGAGCGCAGAGAGAGAGAGACAGAAAGAGCGCAGAGAGAAAGAAAGAAAGAGCGCAGAGAGAGAGAGCGCAGAGAGAGAGAGAGAGAGAGAGCGCAAAGAGAGAGAGAGAGAGAAAGAGCGCAAAGAGAGAGAGATAGAAAGAGCGCAGAGAGAAAGAAAGAGCGCAGAGAGAAAGAAAGAGCGCAGAGAGAGAGAGAAAGAGCGCAGAGAGAGAGAAAGAGCGCAGAGAAAGAAAGAGCGCAGAGAGAGAGAAAGAAAGAGCGCAGAGAGAGAAAGAAAGAGCGCAGAGAGAAAGAAAGAGCGCAGAGTGAAAGAAAGAGCGCAAAGAGAGAAAAAAAGAGCGCAGAGAGAAAGAAAGAAAGAGCGCAGAGAGAGAAAGAGAATGAAAGAGCGCAGAGAGAGAAAGAGCGCAGAGAGAGAAAGAGCGCAGAGAGAAAGAAAGCGCAGAGATAGAGAGAATGAAAGAGCGCAGAGAGAGAAAGAGCGCAGAGAGAGAAAGAGCGCAGAGAGAGAAAGAGCGCAGAGAGAGAGAGAGCGCAGAGAGAAAGAGAAAGAAAGAGCGCAGAGAGAGAAAGAGAAAGAAAGAGCGCAGAGAGAGAAAGAGAATGAAAGAGCGCAGAGAGAGAAAGAGAATGAAAGAGCGCAGAGAGAGAGAGCGCAGAGAGAGAAAGAGCCCAGAGAGAGAAAGAGCCCAGAGAGAGAAAGAGCCCAGAGAGAGAAAGAAAGAGCGCAGAGAGAGAGAGAGAGAAAGAGCGCAGAGACAGAGAAAGAGCGCAGAGAGAGAGAAAGAAAGAGCGCAGAGATAGAGAAAGAAAAAGCGCAGAGAGAGACAAAGAGCGCAGAGAGAGAGAAAGAAAGAGCGCAGAGAGAGAAAGAAAGAGCGCAGAGAGAGAAAGAAAGAGCACAGAGAGAGAGAAAGAAAGAGCGCAGAGAGAGAGAAAGAGCGCAGAGAGAGAAAGAAAGCGCGCAGAGAGAGAGAAAGAAAGAGCGCAGAGAGAGAGCGCAGAGAGAGAGCGCAGAGAGAGAGCGCAGAGAGAGAGCGCAGAGAGAGAGAGACAGAGCGCAGAGAGAAAGAAAGAAAGAGTGCAGAGAGAGAGAGAGAGAGAGAGCGCAAAGAGAGAGAGAGAAAGAGCACAAAGAGAGAGAGATAGAAAGAGCGCAGAGAGAAAGAAAGAGCGCAGAGAGAAAGAAAGAGCGCAGAGAGAGAGAGAAAGAGCGCAGAGAGAGAGAGAGCGCAGAGAGAGAAATAAAGAGCACAGAGAGAGAAAGAGCGCAGAGAAAGAAAGAGCGCAGAGAGAGAGAAAGAAAGAGCGCAGAGAGTGAAAGAAAGAGCGCAAAGAGAGAAAAAAAGAGCGCAGAGAGAAAGAAAGAAAGAGCGCAGAGAGAGAAAGAGAATGAAAGAGCGCAGAGAGAGAAAGAGCGCAGAGAGAGAAAGAGCGCAGAGAGAAAGAGCGCAGAGAGAGAAAGAGCGCAGAGAGAGAAAGAGCGCAGAGAGAGAGAGAGCGCAGAGAGAGAAAGAGAAAGAAAGAGCGCAGAGAGAGAAAGAGAATAAAAGAGCGCAGAGAGAGAGAGCGCAGAGAGAGAAAGAGCCCAGAGAGAGAAAGAGCCCAGAGAGAGATAGAGCCCAGAGAGAGAAAGAGCGCAGAGAGAAAGAAAGAGCGCAGAGAGAGAGAGAGAGAGAAAGAGCGCAGAGACAGAGAAAGAGCGCAGAGAGAGAGAAAGAAAGAGCGCAGAGATAGAGAAAGAAAAAGCGCAGAGAGCCAAAGAGCGCAGAGAGAGAGAAAGAAAGAGCGCAGAGAGAGAAAGAAAGAGCGCAGAGAGAGAAAGAAAGAGCGCAGAGAGTGAGAGAGAAAGAGCGCAGAGAGAGAGAAAGAGCACAGAGAGAGAGAAAGAGCGCAGAGAGAAAGAAAGAGCGCAGAGAGAAAGAAAGAGCGCAGAGAGAAAGAAAGAGCGCAGAGAGAAAGAAAGAGCGCAGAGAGAAAGAGCGCAGAGAGAAAGAAAGAAAGAGCGCAGACAGAAAGAAAGAAAGAGCGCAGACAGAGAGAGAGAAAGAGCGCAGAGAGAGAGAGAAAGAGCGCAGAGAGAAAGAGAGAGCGCAGAGAGAGAGAGTGCAGACAGAGAGAGAGAGTGCAGACAGAGAGAGAGCGCAGAGAGAGAGAGCGCAGAGAGAAAGAGAGAGCGCAAAGAGAGAGAGAGAGAGAGCGCAGAGAGAGAGAGAAAGAGCGCAGAGAGAAAGAGAGCGCAGAGAGAGAGAGCGCAGAGAGAGAGAGAGTGCAGAGAGAGAGAGCGTAGAGAGAGAGAAAGAAAGAGCGCAGAGAGAGAGAGCGCAGAGAGAGAGAAAGAAATAGCACAGAGAGAGAGAAAGAGCGTAGAGAAAAAAAGAGCGCAGAGAGAGAGGAAGAAAGAGCGCAGACAGAGAAAGATAGAGCGCAGAGAGAGAAAGAAAGAGCGCAGAGAGAGAGAAAGAGCGCAGAGAGAGAGAGAAAGAAAGAGCGCAGAGAGAGAAAGAAAGAGCGCAGAGAGAGAGAGGAAGAAAGAGCGCAGACAGAGAAAGAAAGAGCGCAGAGAAAGAAAGAAATAGCACAGAGAGAGAGAGCGCAGAGAGAGAGAAAGAAAGAGCGCAGAGAGAGCGCAGAGAGAGAGAGAAAGAGCGCAGAGAGAGAAAGAAAGAGCGCAGAGAGAGAAAGAAAGAGCACAGAGAGAGAAAGAAAGAGCGCAGAGAGAGAAAGAAAGAGCGCAGAGAGAGAAAGAAAGAGCGCAGAGAGAGAAAGAAAGAGCGCAGAGAGAGAAAGAAAGAGCGCAGAGAGAGAAAGAAAGAGCGCAGAGAGAGAAAGAAAGAGCGCAGAGAGAGAGAGCGCAGAGAGAGAGAAAGAGCGCAGAGAGAGAGAAAGAGCGCAGAGAGAGAAAGAAAGAGCGCCGAGAGAGAGAGAAAGAAAGAGCGCAAAGAGAGAGAGACAGAAAGAGCGCAGAGAGAAAGAAAGAAAGAAAGAGTGCAGAGAGAGAGAGAAAGAGCGCAGAGAGAGAGAGAAAGAGCGCAGAGAGAGAGAGAAAGAGCGCAGAGAGAGAGAGAAAGAGCGCAGAGAGAGAGAGAAAGAGCGCAGAGAGAGAGAGAAAGAGCGCAGAGAGAGAGAGAAAGAGCGCAGAGAGAGAGAGAGCGCAGAGAGAGAGAGAGCGCAGAGAGAGAGAGAGCGCGCAGAGAGAAAGAGAGAGCGCAGAGAGAGAGCGCAGAGAGAGAGAGAGCGCAGAGAGAGAGAGAGCGCAGAGAGAAAGAGAGAGCGCAGAGAGAGAGAAAGAAAGAGCGCAGAGAGAGAGAAAGAGCGTAGAGAAAAAAATTGCAGAGAGAGAGGAAGAAAGAGCGCAGACAGAGAAAGAAAGAGCGCAGAGAGAGAGAGAAAGAGCACAGAGAGAGAGAAAGAGCACAGAGAGAAAGAAAGAGCGCAGAGAGAGAAAGAAAGAGCGCAGAGAGAGAAAGATAGAGCGCAGAGAGAGAAAGAAAGAGCGCAAAGAGAGAAAAAAAGAGCGCAGAGAGAAAGAAAGAGCACAGAGAGAGAGAAAAAGCGCAGAGAGAGAGATAGAGCGCAGAGAGAAAGAGAGAGCGCAGAGAGAGAGCGCAGACAGAGAGAGAGCGCAGACAGAGAGAGAGCGCAGAGAGAAAGAGAGAGCGCAGAGAGAGAGAAAGAAAGAGCGCAGAGAGAGAGAAAGAGCGTAGAGAAAAAAAGCGCAGAGAGAGAGGAAGAAAGAGCGCAGACAGAGAAAGAAAAAGCGCAGAGAGAGAAAGAAAGAGCGCAGAGAGAAAGAAAGAGCGCAGAGAGAGAGAAGGAGCGCAGAGAGAGAAAGAAAGAGCGCAGAGAGAGAGAAAGAAAGAGCGCAGAGAGAGAGTGCAGAGAGAGAGCGCAGAGAGAGAGCGCAGAGAGAGAGCGCAGAGAGAGAGCGCAGAGAGAGAGCGCAGAGAGAGAGCGCAGAGAGAGAGAAAGAGCGCAGAGAGAGAGAGCGCAGAGAGAGAGAGAGAGAGAGCGCAAAGAGAGAGAGAGAGAAAGAGCGCAAAGAGAGAGAGATAGAAAGAGCGCAGAGAGAAAGAAAGAGCGCAGAGATAGAGAAAGAAAAAGCGCAGAGAGCCAAAGAGCGCAGAGAGAGAGAAAGAAAGAGCGCAGAGAGAGAAAGAAAGAGCGCAGAGAGAGAAAGAAAGAGCGCAGAGAGTGAGAGAGAAAGAGCGCAGAGAGAGAGAAAGAGCGCAGAGAGAGAGAAAGAGCGCAGAGAGAGAGAAAGAGCGCAGAGAGAAAGAAAGAGCGCAGAGAGAAAGAAAGAGCGCAGAGAGAAAGAAAGAGCGCAGAGAGAAAGAAAGAAAGAGCGCAGAGAGAAAGAAAGAAAGAGCGCAGACAGAGAGAGAGAAAGAGCGCAGAGAGAGAGAGAAAGAGCGCAGAGAGAAAGAGAGAGCGCAGAGAGAGAGAGTGCAGACAGAGAGAGAGCGCAGAGAGAAAGAGAGAGCGCAGAGAGAGAGAGTGCAGACAGAGAGAGAGAGTGCAGACAGAGAGAGAGCGCAGAGAGAGAGAGCGCAGAGAGAAAGAGAGAGCGCAAAGAGAGAGAGAGAGAGAGCGCAGAGAGAGAGAGAAAGAGCGCAGAGAGAAAGAGAGCGCAGAGAGAGAGAGCGCAGAGAGAGAGAGAGTGCAGAGAGAGAGAGCGTAGAGAGAGAGAAAGAAAGAGCGCAGAGAGAGAGAGCGCAGAGAGAGAGAAAGAAATAGCACAGAGAGAGAGAAAGAGCGTAGAGAAAAAAAGAGCGCAGAGAGAGAGGAAGAAAGAGCGCAGACAGAGAAAGATAGAGCGCAGAGAGAGAAAGAAAGAGCGCAGAGAGAGCGAGAAAGAAAGAGCGCAGAGAGAGCGCAGAGAGAGAAAGAAAGAGCGCAGAGAGAGACAGGAAGAAAGAGCGCAGACAGAGAAAGAAAGAGCGCAGAGAAAGAAAGAAATAGCACAGAGAGAGAGAGCGCAGAGAGAGAGAAAGAAAGAGCGCAGAGAGAGCGCAGAGAGAGAGAGAAAGAGCGCAGAGAGAGAAAGAAAGAGCGCAGAGAGAGAAAGAAAGAGCGCAGAGAGAGAAAGAAAGAGCGCAGAGAGAGAAAGAAAGAGCGCAGAGAGAGAAAGAAAGAGCGCAGAGAGAGAAAGAAAGAGCGCAGAGAGAGAAAGAAAGAGCGCAGAGAGAGAAAGAAAGAGCGCAGAGAGAGAAAGAAAGAGCGCAGAGAGAGAAAGAAAGAGCGCAGAGAGAGAGAGCGCAGAGAGAGAGAAAGAGCGCAGAGAGAGAGAAAGAGCGCAGAGAGAGAAAGAAAGAGCGCCGAGAGAGAGAGAAAGAAAGAGCGCAGAGAGAGAGAGAAAGAGCGCAGAGAGAGAAAGAAAGAGCGCCGAGAGAGAGAGAAAGAAAGAGCGCAAAGAGAGAGAGACAGAAAGAGCGCAGAGAGAAAGAAAGAAAGAAAGAGTGCAGAGAGAGAGAGAAAGAGCGCAGAGAGAGAGAGAAAGAGCGCAGAGAGAGAGAGAAAGAGCGCAGAGAGAGAGAGAAAGAGCGCAGAGAGAGAGAGAAAGAGCGCAGAGAGAGAGAGAAAGAGCGCAGAGAGAGAGAGAAAGAGCGCAGAGAGAGAGAGAAAGAGCGCAGAGAGAGAGAGAAAGAGCGCAGAGAGAAAGAAAGAGCGCAGAGAGAAAGAAAGAGCGCAGAGAGAAAGAAAGAGCGCAGAGAGAAAGAAAGAGCGCAGAGAGAAATAAAGAGCGCAGAGAGAGAAATAAAGAGCGCAGAGAGAGAAATAAAGAGCGCAGAGAGAGTAAGAAAGAGCGCAGAGAAAGAAAGAGCACAGAGAGAGAGAGAAAGAAAGAGCGCAGAGAGAGAAAGATAGAGCGCAGAGAGAGAAAGAAAGAGCGCAAAGAGAGAAAAAAAGAGCGCAGAGAGAGAGAAAGAGCGCAGAGAGAGAGATAGAGCGCAGAGAGAGAGAGAGCGCAGAGAGAGAGAGAGCGCAGAGAGAGAGAGAGCGCGCAGAGAGAAAGAGAGAGCGCAGAGAGAGAGCGCAGAGAGAGAGAGAGCGCAGAGAGAGAGAGAGCGCAGAGAGAAAGAGAGAGCGCAGAGAGAGAGAAAGAAAGAGCGCAGAGAGAGAGAAAGAGCGTAGAGAAAAAAATTGCAGAGAGAGAGGAAGAAAGAGCGCAGACAGAGAGAGAAAGAGCGCAGAGAGAGAGAGAAAGAGCACAGAGAGAGAGAAAGAGCACAGAGAGAAAGAAAGAGCGCAGAGAGAGAAAGAAAGAGCGCAGAGAGAGAAAGATAGAGCGCAGAGAGAGAAAGAAAGAGCGCAAAGAGAGAAAAAAAGAGCGCAGAGAGAAAGAAAGAGCACAGAGAGAGAGAAAAAGCGCAGAGAGAGAGATAGAGCGCAGAGAGAAGGAGAGAGCGCAGAGAGAGAGCGCAGACAGAGAGAGAGCGCAGACAGAGAGAGAGCGCAGAGAGAAAGAGAGAGCGCAGAGAGAGAGAAAGAAAGAGCGCAGAGAGAGAGAAAGAGCGTAGAGAAAAAAAGCGCAGAGAGAGAGGAAGAAAGAGCGCAGACAGAGAAAGAAAAAGCGCAGAGAGAGAAAGAAAGAGCGCAGAGAGAAAGAAAGAGCGCAGAGAGAGAGAAGGAGCGCAGAGAGAGAAAGAAAGAGCGCAGAGAGAGAGAAAGAAAGAGCGCAGAGAGAGAGCGCAGAGAGAGAGCGCAGAGAGAGAGCGCAGAGAGAGAGCGCAGAGAGAGAGCGCAGAGAGAGAGCGCAGAGAGAGAGCGCAGAGAGAGAGAAAGAGCGCAGAGAGAGAAAGAAAGAGCGCAGAGAGAGAGAGACAGAAAGAGCGCAGAGAGAGAGAGACAGAAAGAGCGCAGAGAGAAAGAAAGAAAGAGCGCAGAGAGAGAGAGCGCAGAGAGAGAGAGAGAGAGAGAGCGCAAAGAGAGAGAGAGAGAGAGAGCGCAAAGAGAGAGAGAGAGAAAGAGTGCAAAGAGAGAGAGATAGAAAGAGCGCAGAGAGAAAGAAAGAGCGCAGAGAGAGAGAGACAGAAAGAGCGCAGAGAGAGAGAGACAGAAAGAGCGCAGAGAGAAAGAAAGAAAGAGCGCAGAGAGAGAGAGCGCAGAGAGAGAGAGAGAGAGAGCGCAAAGAGAGAGAGAGAGAAAGAGCGCAAAGAGAGAGAGATAGAAAGAGCGCAGAGAGAAAGAAAGAGCGCAGAGAGAGAAAGAAAGAGCGCAGAGAGAGAGAGAAAGAGCGCAGAGAGAGAGAAAGAGCGCAGAGAGAGAAATAAAGAGCGCAGAGAGAGAAATAAAGAGCGCAGAGAAAGAAAGAGCGCAGAGAGAGAGAAAGAAAGAGCGCAGAGAGAGAAAGAAAGAGCGCAGAGAGAAAGAAAGAGCGCAGAGTGAAAGAAAGAGCGCAAAGAGAGAAAAAAAGAGCGCAGAGAGAAAGAAAGAAAGAGCGCAGAGAGAGAAAGAGAATGAAAGAGCGCAGAGAGAGAAAGAGCGCAGAGAGAGAAAGAGCGCAGAGAGAAAGAAAGCGCAGAGATAGAGAGAATGAAAGAGCGCAGAGAGAGAAAGAGCGCAGAGAGAGAAAGAGCGCAGAGAGAGAAAGAGCGCAGAGAGAGAAAGAGCGCAGAGAGAGAGAGAGCGCAGAGAGAGAAAGAGAAAGAAAGAGCGCAGAGAGAGAAAGAGAAAGAAAGAGCGCAGAGAGAGAAAGAGAATGAAAGAGCGCAGAGAGAGAAAGAGAATGAAAGAGTGCAGAGAGAGAAAGAGCCCAGAGAGAGAAAGAGCCCAGAGAGAGAAAGAGCCCAGAGAGAGAAAGAAAGAGCGCAGAGAGAGAGAGAGAAAGAGCGCAGAGACAGAGAAAGAGCGCAGAGAGAGAGAAAGAAAGAGCGCAGAGATAGAGAAAGAAAAAGCGCAGAGAGAGACAAAGAGCGCAGAGAGAGAGAAAGAAAGAGCGCAGAGAGAGAAAGAAAGAGCGCAGAGAGAGAAAGAAAGAGCGCAGAGAGAGAAAGAAAGAGCGCAGAGAGTGAGAGAGAAAGAGCGCAGAGAGAGAGAAAGAGCGCAGAGAGAAAGAAAGAGCGCAGAGAGAAAGAAAGAAAGAGCGCAGACAGAGAGAGAGAAAGAGCGCAGAGAGAGAGAAAGAGCGCAGAGAGAAAGAGAGAGCGCAGAGAGAGAGAGTGCAGACAGAGAGAGAGCGCATAGAGAGAGAGAGCGCAGAGCGAAAGAGAGAGCGCAAAGAGAGAAAAAAAGAGCGCAGAGAGAGAGAAAGAGCGCAGAGAGAGAGATAGAGCGCAGAGAGAGAGAGAGCGCAGAGAGAGAGAGAGCGCAGAGAGAGAGAGAGCGCGCAGAGAGAAAGAGAGAGCGCAGAGAGAGAGAGAGCGCAGAGAGAGAGAGAGCGCAGAGAGAGAGAGAGCGCAGAGAGAAAGAGAGAGCGCAGAGAGAGAGAAAGAAAGAGCGCAGAGAGAGAGAAAGAGCGTAGAGAAAAAAATTGCAGAGAGAGAGGAAGAAAGAGCGCAGACAGAGAAAGAAAGAGCGCAGAGAGAGAGAGAAAGAGCACAGAGAGAGAGAAAGAGCACAGAGAGAAAGAAAGAGCGCAGAGAGAGAAAGATAGAGCGCAGAGAGAGAAAGAAAGAGCGCAAAGAGAGAAAAAAAGAGCGCAGAGAGAAAGAAAGAGCACAGAGAGAGAGAAAAAGCGCAGAGAGAGAGATAGAGCGCAGAGAGAAAGAGAGAGCGCAGAGAGAGAGCGCAGACAGAGAGAGAGCGCAGACAGAGAGAGAGCGCAGAGAGAAAGAGAGAGCGCAGAGAGAGAGAAAGAGCGTAGAGAAAAAAAGCGCAGAGAGAGAGGAAGAAAGAGCGCAGACAGAGAAAGAAAAAGCGCAGAGAGAGAAAGAAAGAGCGCAGAGAGAAAGAAAGAGCGCAGAGAGAGAGAAGGAGCGCAGAGAGAGAAAGAAAGAGCGCAGAGAGAGAGAAAGAAAGAGCGCAGAGAGAGAGCGCAGAGAGAGAGCGCAGAGAGAGAGCGCAGAGAGAGAGCGCAGAGAGAGAGCGCAGAGAGAGAGCGCAGAGAGAGAGCGCAGAGAGAGAGCGCAGAGAGAGAGAAAGAGCGCAGAGAGAGAAAGAAAGAGCGCAGAGAGAGAGAGACAGAAAGAGCGCAGAGAGAGAGAGACAGAAAGAGCGCAGAGAGAGAGAGACAGAAAGAGCGCAGAGAGAGAGAGACAGAAAGAGCGCAGAGAGAAAGAAAGAAAGAGCGCAGAGAGAGAGAGCGCAGAGAGAGAAAGAGAGAGAGCGCAAAGAGAGAGAGAGAGAAAGAGCGCAAAGAGAGAGAGATAGAAAGAGCGCAGAGAGAAAGAAAGAGCGCAGAGAGAGAGAGACAGAAAGAGCGCAGAGAGAGAGAGACAGAAAGAGCGCAGAGAGAAAGAAAGAAAGAGCGCAGAGAGAGAGAGCGCAGAGAGAGAGAGAGAGAGAGAGAGCGCAAAGAGAGAGAGAGAGAAAGAGCGCAAAGAGAGAGAGATAGAAAGAGCGCAGAGAGAAAGAAAGAGCGCAGAGAGAAAGAAAGAGCGCAGAGAGAGAGAGAAAGAGCGCAGAGAGAGAGAAAGAGCGCAGAGAGAGAAATAAAGAGCGCAGAGAGAGAAAGAAAGAGCGCAGAGAAAGAAAGAGCGCAGAGAGAGAGAAAGAAAGAGCGCAGAGAGAGAAAGAAAGAGCGCAGAGAGAAAGAAAGAGCGCAGAGTGAAAGAAAGAAAGAGCGCAGAGAGAGAAAGAGAATGAAAGAGCGCAGAGAGAGAAAGAGCGCAGAGAGAGAAAGAGCGCAGAGAGAAAGAAAGCGCAGAGATAGAGAGAATGAAAGAGCGCAGAGAGAGAAAGAGCGCAGAGAGAGAAAGAGCGCAGAGAGAGAAAGAGCGCAGAGAGAGAGAGAGCGCAGAGAGAGAAAGAGAAAGAAAGAGCGCAGAGAGAGAAAGAGAAAGAAAGAGCGCAGAGAGAGAAAGAGAATGAAAGAGCGCAGAGAGAGAAAGAGAATGAAAGAGCGCAGAGAGAGAAAGAGCCCAGAGAGAGAAAGAGCCCAGAGAGAGAAAGAGCCCAGAGAGAGAAAGAGCCCAGAGAGAGAAAGAAAGAGCGCAGAGAGAGAGAGAGAGAGAGCGCAGAGACAGAGAAAGAGCGCAGAGAGAGAGAAAGAAAGAGCGCAGAGATAGAGAAAGAAAAAGCGCAGAGAGAGACAAAGAGCGCAGAGAGAGAGAAAGAAAGAGCGCAGAGAGAGAAAGAAAGAGCGCAGAGAGAGAAAGAAAGAGCGCAGAGAGTGAGAGAGAAAGAGCGCAGAGAGAGAGAAAGAGCGCAGAGAGAAAGAAAGAGCGCAGAGAGAAAGAAAGAAAGAGCGCAGACAGAGAGAGAGAAAGAGCGCAGAGAGAGAGAAAGAGCGCAGAGAGAAAGAGAGTGCAGACAGAGAGAGAGCGCAGAGAGAAAGAGAGAGCGCAAAGAGAGAGAAAGAAAGAGCGCAGAGAGAGAGAAAGAGCGTAGAGAAAAAAATAGCGCAGAGAGAGATAGGAAGAAAGAGCGCAGAGAGAAAGAAAGAGCGCAGAGAGAGAAAGAAAGAGCGCAGAGAGAGAAAGAGCACAGAGAGAGAGAGAGAGAGAAAGAGCACAGAGAGAGAGAAAGAAAGAGCGCAGAGAGAGAGAGAAAGAAAGAGCGCAGAGAGAGAGAGAAAGAAAGAGCGCAGAGAGAGAGAGAAAGAAAGAGCACAGAGAGAGAAAGAAAGAAAGAGCGCAGAGAGAGAGAGAGAGAGCGCAGAGAGAGAGGAAGAAAGAGCGCAGAGAGAAAGAGAAAGAAAGAGCGCAAAGAGAGAGAGAGCGCGCATAGAGAGAGAAAGAAAGAGCGCAGAGAGAGAGAAAGAGCGCAGAGAAAGAAAGAGCGCAGAGAGAGAGAGGAAGAAAGAGCGCAGAGAAAGAAAGAAAGAGCGCAGAGAGAGAAAGAAAGAGCGAAGAGAGAGAAAGAAAGAGCGCAGAGAGAGAGAAAGAGTGCAGAGAGAGAGAAAGAAAGAGCGCAGAGAGAGAAAGAAAGAGCGCAGAGAGAGAAAGAAAGAGCGCAGAGAGAGAAAGAAAGAGCGCAGAGAGAGAGAGCGCAGAGAGAGAGTGCAGAGAGAGAGTGCAGAGAGAAAGAAAGAGCGCAAAGAGAGAGAGAGCGCAGAGAGAGAGAAAGTGCGCAGAGAGAAAGAAAGAGCGCAGAGAGAGAGAAAGGAAGAGCGCAGAGAGAGAAAGAAAGAGCGCAGAGAGAGAAAGAAAGAGCACAGAGAGAGAGAATGAGTGCAGAGAGAGAGAATGAGCGCAGAGAGAGAGAGAGCGCAGCGAGAGAGAGATAGAGCGCAGAGAGAGAGAAAGAAAGAGCGCAGCGAGAGAGAGAGAGAAAGAGCGCAGAGAGAGAGAAAGAAAGAGCGCAGAGAGAAAGAAAGGGCGCAGAGAGAGAGAAAGAAAGAGCGCAGAGAGAGAGAGAGAGAGCGCAGAGAGGAAGAAAGAGTGCAGAGAGAGAGAGCGCAGACAGAGAGAGAGCGCAGAGAGAGAGAGAGTACAGAGAGAGAGAGAGCGTAGAGAGAGAGAAAGAAAGAGCGCAGAGAGAGAGAAAGAAAGAGCGCAGAGAGAAAGGGAGAGCGCAGAGAGAGAGAGTGCAGAGAGAGAGAGAGCGCAGAGAGAAAGAGAGAGCGCAGAGAGAGAGAAAGAAAGAGCGCAGAGAGAGAGAAAGAGCGTAGAGAAAAAAAGAGCGCAGAGAGAGAGGAAGAAAGAGCGCAGAGAGAGGAAGAAAGAGCGCAGAGAGAGAAAGAAAGAGCGCAGAGAGAGAAAGAAAGAGCGCAGAGAGAGAGAAAGAGCGCAGAGAGAGAGAAAGAAAGAGCGCAGAGAGAGAGAAAGAGCGCAGAGAGAGAAAGAAAGAGCACAGAGAGAGAGAGGAAGAAAGAGCGCAGACAGAGAAAGAAAGAGCGCAGAGAAAGAAAGAAATAGCACAGAGAGAGAGAAAGAGCGCAGAGAGAGAGAAAGAAAGAGCGCAGAGAGAGAGAGAAAGAGCGCAGAGAGAGAGAGAAAGAGCGCAGAGAGAGAGAGTGCAGACAGAGAGAGAGCGCAGAGAGAGAGAGCGCAGAGAGAAAGAGAGAGCGCAAAGAGAGAGAAAGAAAGAGCGCAGAGAGAGAGAAAGAGCGTAGAGAAAAAAATAGCGCAGAGAGAGATAGGAAGAAAGAGCGCAGAGAGAGAAAGAAAGAGCGCAGAGAGAGAAAGAAAGAGCGCAGAGAGAGAGAAAGAGTGCAGAGAGAGAGAGAGAAAGAGCGCAGAGAGAGAAAGAAAGAGCGCAGAGAGAGAAAGAAAGAGCGCAGAGAGAGAGAGCGCAGAGAGAGAGTGCAGAGAGAGAGTGCAGAGAGAAAGAAAGAGCGCAAAGAGAGAGAGAGCGCAGAGAGAGAGAAAGTGCGCAGAGAGAAAGAAAGAGCGCAGAGAGAGAGAAAGGAAGAGCGCAGAGAGAGAAAGAAAGAGCGCAGAGAGAGAAAGAAAGAGCACAGAGAGAGAGAATGAGTGCAGAGAGAGAGAATGAGCGCAGAGAGAGAGATAGAGCGCAGAGAGAGAGAAAGAAAGAGCGCAGCGAGAGAGAGAGAGAAAGAGCGCAGAGAGAGAGAAAGAAAGAGCGCAGAGAGAAAGAAAGGGCGCAGAGAGAGAGAAAGAAAGAGCGCAGAGAGAGAGAGAGGAAGAAAGAGTGCAGAGAGAGAGAGCGCAGAGAGAAAGAGAGCGCAGACAGAGAGAGAGCGCAGAGAGAGAGAGAGTACAGAGAGAGAGAGAGCGTAGAGAGAGAGAAAGAAAGAGCGCAGAGAGAGAGAAAGAAAGAGCGCAGAGAGAAAGAAAGAGCACAGAGAGAGAGAAAGAGCGCAGAGAGAGAGAGAGCGCAGAGAGAGAGAGAAAGAGCGCAGAGAGAGAGAGAGAAAGAGCGCAGAGAGAAAGGGAGAGCGCAGAGAGAGAGAGCGCAGAGAGAGAGCGCAGAGAGAAAGAGAGAGCGCAGAGAGAGAGAAAGAAAGAGCGCAGAGAGAGAGAAAGAGCGTAGAGAAAAAAAGAGCGCAGAGAGAGAGGAAGAAAGAGCGCAGAGAGAGAAAGAAAGAGCGCAGAGAGAGAAATAAAGAGCGCAGAGAGAGAGAAAGAGCGCAGAGAGAGAGAAAGAAAGAGCGCAGAGAGAGAGAAAGAGCGCAGAGAGAGAAAGAAAGAGCGCAGAGAGAGAGAGGAAGAAAGAGTGCAGACAGAGAAAGAAAGAGCGCAGAGAAAGAAAGAAATAGCACAGAGAGAGAGAAAGAGCGCAGAGAAAGAGAAAGAAAGAGCGCAGAGAGAGCGCAGAGAGAGAGAGAAAGAGCGCAGAGAGAGAAAGAAAGAGCGCAGAGAGAGAAAGAAAGAGCGCAGAGAGAGCGCAGAGAGAGAGAAAGAGCGCAGAGAGAGAAAGAAAGAGCGCAGAGAGAGAGAGGAAGAAAGAGCGCAGACAGAGAAAGAAAGAGCGCAGAGAAAGAAAGAAATAGCACAGAGAGAGAGAAAGAGCGCAGAGAGAGAGAAAGAAAGAGCGCAGAGAGAGCGCAGAGAGAGAGAGAAAGAGTGCAGAGAGAGAAAGAAAGAGCGCAGAGAGTGAAAGAGCGCAGAGAGAGAGAGCGCAGAGAGAGAGAAAGAGCGCAGAGAGAGAAAGAAAGAGCGCCGAGAGAGAGAGAAAGAAAGAGCGCAGAGAGAGAGAGACAGAAAGAGCGCAGAGAGAAAGAAAGAAAGAGTGCAGAGAGAGAGAGAAAGAGCGCAGAGAGAGAGAGCGCAGAGAGAGAGAGAAAGAAAGAGCGCAGAGAGAGAGAGAGAGCGCAGAGAGAGAGAAAGAGCGCAAAGAGAAAGAGAGCGCAGACAGAGAGAGAGCGCAGAGAGAGAGAGAGTGCAGAGAGAGAGAGCGTAGAGAGAGAGAAAGAAAGAGCGCAGAGAGAGAGAGCGCAGAGAGAGAGAAAGAAAGAGCGCAGAGAGAAAGAAAGAGCACAGAGAGAGAGAAAGAGCGCAGAGAGAAAGAAAGAGCGCAGAGAGAAAGAAAGAGCGCAGAGAGAAAGAAAGAGCGCAGAGAGAGAGCGCAGAGAGAGAGCGCAGAGAGAGAAATAAAGAGCACAGAGAGAGAAAGAAAGAGCGCAGAGAAAGAAAGAGCGCAGAGAGAGAGAAAGAAAGAGCGCAGAGAGAGAAAGATAGAGCGCAGAGAGAGAAAGAAAGAGCGCAGAGAGAGAAAGAAAGAGCGCAAAGAGAAAGATAGAGCGCAGAGAAAGAGAGAGAGCGCAGAGAGAAAGAGAGAGCGCAGAGAGAGAGCGCAGACAGAGAGAGAGCACAGAGAGAGAGAGAGCGCAGAGAGAGAGAGAGCGCAGAGAGAAAGAGAGAGCGCAGAGAGAGTGAAAGAAAGAGCGCAGAGAGAAAGAAAGAGCGTAGAGAAAAAAAAAGCGCAGAGAGAGAGGAAGAAAGAGCGCAGACAGAGAAAGAAAGAGCGCAGAGAGAGAGAGAAAGAGCGCAGAGAGAGAAAGAGCACAGAGAGATAGAAAGAGCGCAGAGAGAGAGAAAGAAAGAGCGCAGAGAGAGAGAAAGAGCGCAGAGAGAGAGAAAGAGCGCAGAGAGAGAAAGAAAGAGCGCAGAGAGAGAGAAAGAAAGAGCGCAGAGAGAGAGCGCAGAGAGAGAGCGCAGAGAGAGAGCGCAGAGAGAGAGCGCAGAGAGAGAGCGCAGAGAGAGAGCGCAGAGAGAAAGAAAGAGCGCAGAGAGAGACAGCAAGAGCGCAGAGAGAGAGAGACAGAAAGAGCGCAGAGAGAAAGAAAGAAAGAGCGCAGAGAGAGAGAGCACAGAGAGAGAGAGCGCAGAGAGAGAGAGCGCAAAGAGAGAGAGAGAGAAAGAGCGCAAAGAGAGAGAGATAGAAAGAGCGCAGAGAGAAAGAAAGAGCGCAGAGAGAAAGAAAGAGCGCAGAGATAAAGAAAGAAAGAGCGCAGAGAGAGAGAGAGAGAGCGCAGAGAGAGAGAGAAAGAGCGCAGAGAGAAAGAGAGAGCGCAGAGAGAGAGAGTGCAGACAGAGAGAGAGCGCAGAGAGAGAGAGCGCAGAGAGAAAGAGAGAGCGCAAAGAGAGAGAAAGAAAGAGCGCAGAGAGAGAGAAAGAGCGTAGAGAAAAAAATAGCGCAGAGAGAGATAGGAAGAAAGAGCGCAGAGAGAGAAAGAAAGAGCGCAGAGAGAGAAAGAAAGAGCGCAGAGAGAGAAAGAGCACAGAGAGAGAGAGAGAGAAAGAGCACAGAGAGAGAGAAAGAAAGAGCGCAGAGAGAGAGAGAAAGAAAGAGCGCAGAGAGAGAGAGAAAGAAAGAGCGCAGAGAGAGAGAGAAAGAAAGAGCGCAGAGAGAGAGAGAAAGAAAGAGCGCAGAGAGAGAAAGAAAGAAAGAGCGCAGAGAGAGAGAGAGAGAGAGCGCAGAGAGAGAGGAAGAAAGAGCGCAGAGAGAAAGAGAAAGAAAGAGCGCAAAGAGAGAGAGAGCGCGCATAGAGAGAGAAAGAAAGAGTGCAGAGAGAGAGAAAGAGCGCAGAGAAAGAAAGAGCGCAGAGAGAGAGAGGAAGAAAGAGCGCAGAGAAAGAAAGAAAGAGCGCAGAGAGAGAAAGAAAGAGCGAAGAGAGAGAAAGAAAGAGCGCAGAGAGAGAGAAAGAGTGCAGAGAGAGAGAAAGAAAGAGCGCAGAGAGAGAAAGAAAGAGCGCAGAGAGAGAAAGAAAGAGCGCAGAGAGAGAAAGAAAGAGCGCAGAGAGAGAGAGCGCAGAGAGAGAGTGCAGAGAGAGAGTGCAGAGAGAAAGAAAGAGCGCAAAGAGAGAGAGAGCGCAGAGAGAGAGAAAGTGCGCAGAGAGAAAGAAAGAGCGCAGAGAGAGAGAAAGGAAGAGCGCAGAGAGAGAAAGAAAGAGCGCAGAGAGAGAAAGAAAGAGCGCAGAGAGAGAGAATGAGCGCAGAGAGAGAGAATGAGCGCAGAGAGAGAGAAAGAGCGCAGCGAGAGAGAGAGAGAGCGCAGAGAGAGAGAAAGAAAGAGCACAGCGAGAGAGAGAGAGAAAGAGCGCAGAGAGAGAGAAAGAAAGAGCGCAGAGAGAAAGAAAGGGCGCAGAGAGAGAGAAAGAAAGAGCGCAGAGAGAGAGAGAGAGCGCAGAGAGAGGAAGAAAGAGTGCAGAGAGAGAGAAAGAAAGAGCGCAGAGAGAAAGAAAGAGCACAGAGAGAGAGAGAGAGCGCAGAGAGAGAGAGAAAGAGCGCAGAGAGAGAGAGAAAGAGCGCAGAGAGAGAAAGAAAGAGCGCAGAGAGAGAAAGAAAGAGCGCAGAGAGAGAAAGAAAGAGCGCAGAGAGAGAAAGAAAGAGCGCAGAGAGAGAGAGCGCAGAGAGAGAGTGCAGAGAGAGAGTGCAGAGAGAAAGAAAGAGCGCAAAGAGAGAGAGAGCGCAGAGAGAGAGAAAGTGCGCAGAGAGAAAGAAAGAGCGCAGAGAGAGAGAAAGGAAGAGCGCAGAGAGAGAAAGAAAAAGCGCAGAGAGAGAAAGAAAGAGCACAGAGAGAGAGAATGAGTGCAGAGAGAGAGAATGAGCGCAGAGAGAGAGAAAGAGCGCAGCGAGAGAGAGATAGAGCGCAGAGAGAGAGAAAGAAAGAGCGCAGCGAGAGAGAGAGAGAAGGAGCGCAGAGAGAGAGAAAGAAAGAGCGCAGAGAGAAAGAAAGGGCGCAGAGAGAGAGAAAGAAAGAGCGCAGAGAGAGAGAGAGCGCAGAGAGAGAGAAAGAAAGAGTGCAGAGAGAAAGAAAGAGCACAGAGAGAGAGAAAGAGCGCAGAGAGAGAGAGAAAGAGCGCAGAGAGAAAGAAAGAGCGCAGAGAGAAAGAAAGAGCGCAGAGAGAAAGAAAGAGCGCAGAGAGAGAGCGCAGAGAGAGAGCGCAGAGAGAGAAATAAAGAGCGCAGAGAGAGAAAGAAAGAGCGCAGAGAAAGAAAGAGCGCAGAGAGAGAGAAAGAAAGAGCGCAGAGAGAGAAAGATAGAGCGCAGAGAGAGAAAGAAAGAGCGCAGAGAGAGAAAGAAAGAGCGCAAAGAGAAAGAGCGCAGAGAAAGAGAGAGAGCGCAGAGAGAAAGAGAGAGCGCAGAGAGAGAGCGCAGACAGAGAGAGAGCACAGAGAGAGAGAGAGCGCAGAGAGAGAGAGAGCGCAGAGAGAAAGAGAGAGCGCAGAGAGAGAGAAAGAAAGAGCGCAGAGAGAAAGAAAGAGCGTAGAGAAAAAAAAAGCGCAGAGAGAGAGGAAGAAAGAGCGCAGACAGAGAAAGAAAGAGCGCAGAGAGAGAGAGAAAGAGCGCAGAGAGAGAAAGAGCACAGAGAGATAGAAAGAGCGCAGAGAGAGAGAAAGAAAGAGCGCAGAGAGAGAGAAAGAGCGCAGAGAGAGAGAAAGAGCGCAGAGAGAGAAAGAAAGAGCGCAGAGAGAGAGAAAGAAAGAGCGCAGAGAGAGAGCGCAGAGAGAGAGCGCAGAGAGAGAGCGCAGAGAGAGAGCGCAGAGAGAGAGCGCAGAGAGAGAGCGCAGAGAGAGAGCGCAGAGAGAGAGCGCAGAGAGAAAGAAAGAGCGCAGAGAGAGACAGAAAGAGCGCAGAGAGAGAGAGACAGAAAGAGCGCAGAGAGAAAGAAAGAAAGAGCGCAGAGAGAAAGAAAGAAAGAGCGCAGAGAGAGAGAGCACAGAGAGAGAGAGAGCGCAGAGAGAGAGAGCGCAAAGAGAGAGAGAGAGAAAGAGCGCAAAGAGAGAGAGATAGAAAGAGCGCAGAGAGAAAGAAAGAGCGCAGAGAGAAAGAAAGAGCGCAGAGATAAAGAAAGAAAGAGCGCAGAGAGAGAGAGAGAGAGCGCAGAGAGAGAGAGAAAGAGCGCAGAGAGAAAGAGAGAGCGCAGAGAGAGAGAGTGCAGACAGAGAGAGAGCGCAGAGAGAGAGAGCGCAGAGAGAAAGAGAGAGCGCAAAGAGAGAGAAAGAAAGAGCGCAGAGAGAGAGAAAGAGCGTAGAGAAAAAAATAGCGCAGAGAGAGATAGGAAGAAAGAGCGCAGAGAGAGAAAGAAAGAGCGCAGAGAGAGAAAGAAAGAGCGCAGAGAGAGAAAGAGCACAGAGAGAGAGAGAGAGAAAGAGCACAGAGAGAGAGAAAGAAAGAGCGCAGAGAGAGAGAGAAAGAAAGAGCGCAGAGAGAGAGAGAAAGAAAGAGCGCAGAGAGAGAGAGAAAGAAAGAGCGCAGAGAGAGAAAGAAAGAAAGAGCGCAGAGAGAGAGAGAGAGAGCGCAGAGAGAGAGGAAGAAAGAGCGCAGAGAGAAAGAGAAAGAAAGAGCGCAAAGAGAGAGAGAGCGCGCATAGAGAGAGAAAGAAAGAGTGCAGAGAGAGAGAAAGAGCGCAGAGAAAGAAAGAGCGCAGAGAGAGAGAGGAAGAAAGAGCGCAGAGAAAGAAAGAAAGAGCGCAGAGAGAGAAAGAAAGAGCGAAGAGAGAGAAAGAAAGAGCGCAGAGAGAGAGAAAGAGTGCAGAGAGAGAGAAAGAAAGAGCGCAGAGAGAGAAAGAAAGAGCGCAGAGAGAGAAAGAAAGAGCGCAGAGAGAGAAAGAAAGAGCGCAGAGAGAGAGAGCGCAGAGAGAGAGTGCAGAGAGAGAGTGCAGAGAGAAAGAAAGAGCGCAAAGAGAGAGAGAGCGCAGAGAGAGAGAAAGTGCGCAGAGAGAAAGAAAGAGCGCAGAGAGAGAGAAAGGAAGAGCGCAGAGAGAGAAAGAAAGAGCGCAGAGAGAGAAAGAAAGAGCGCAGAGAGAGAGAATGAGCGCAGAGAGAGAGAATGAGCGCAGAGAGAGAGAAAGAGCGCAGCGAGAGAGAGAGAGAGCGCAGAGAGAGAGAAAGAAAGAGCACAGCGAGAGAGAGAGAGAAAGAGCGCAGAGAGAGAGAAAGAAAGAGCGCAGAGAGAAAGAAAGGGCGCAGAGAGAGAGAAAGAAAGAGCGCAGAGAGAGAGAGAGAGCGCAGAGAGAGGAAGAAAGAGTGCAGAGAGAGAGAAAGAAAGAGCGCAGAGAGAAAGAAAGAGCACAGAGAGAGAGAGAGCGCAGAGAGAGAGAGAGAGCGCAGAGAGAGAGAGAAAGAGCGCAGAGAGAGAGAGAAAGAGCGCAGAGAGAGAAAGAAAGAGCGCAGAGAGAGAAAGAAAGAGCGCAGAGAGAGAAAGAAAGAGCGCAGAGAGAGAAAGAAAGAGCGCAGAGAGAGAGAGCGCAGAGAGAGAGTGCAGAGAGAGAGTGCAGAGAGAAAGAAAGAGCGCAAAGAGAGAGAGAGCGCAGAGAGAGAGAAAGTGCGCAGAGAGAAAGAAAGAGCGCAGAGAGAGAGAAAGGAAGAGCGCAGAGAGAGAAAGAAAAAGCGCAGAGAGAGAAAGAAAGAGCACAGAGAGAGAGAATGAGTGCAGAGAGAGAGAATGAGCGCAGAGAGAGAGAAAGAGCGCAGCGAGAGAGAGATAGAGCGCAGAGAGAGAGAAAGAAAGAGCGCAGCGAGAGAGAGAGAGAAGGAGCGCAGAGAGAGAGAAAGAAAGAGCGCAGAGAGAAAGAAAGGGCGCAGAGAGAGAGAAAGAAAGAGCGCAGAGAGAGAGAGAGCGCAGAGAGAGGAAGAAAGAGTGCAGAGAGAGAGAGCGCAGAGAGAAAGAGAGCGCAGACAGAGAGAGAGCGCAGAGAGAGAGAGAGTACAGAGAGAGAGAGAGCGTAGAGAGAGAGAAAGAAAGAGCGCAGAGAGAGAGAAAGAAAGAGCGCAGAGAGAAAGAAAGAGCACAGAGAGAGAGAGAGAGCGCAGAGAGAGAGAGAAAGAGCGCAGAGAGAGAGAGAAAGAGCGCAGAGAGAGAGAGCGCAGAGAGAGAGAGCGCAGAGAGAGAGAACGCAGAGAGAGAGAGCGCAGAGAGAAAGAGAGAGCGCAGAGAGAGAGAAAGAAAGAGCGCAGAGAGAGAGAAAGAGCGTAGAGAAAAAAAGAACGCAGAGAGAGGAAGAAAGAGCGCAGAGAGAGAAAGAAAGAGCGCAGAGAGAGAAAGAAAGAGCGCAGAGAGAGAGAAAGAGCGCAGAGAGAGAGAAAGAAAGAGCGCAGAGAGAGAGAAAGAAAGAGCGCAGAGAGAGAGAAAGAGCGCAGAGAGAGAAAGAAAGAGCGCAGAGAGAGAGAGGAAGAAAGAGCGCAGACAGAGAAAGAAAGAGCGCAGAGAAAGAAAGAAATAGCACAGAGAGAGAGAAAGAGCGCAGAGAGAGAGAAAGAAAGAGCGCAGAGAGAGCGCAGAGAGAGAGAGAAAGAGCGCAGAGAGAGAAAGAAAGAGCGCAGAGAGAGAAAGAAAGAGCGCAGAGAGAGCGCAGAGAGAGAGAAAGAGCGCAGAGAGAGAAAGAAAGAGCGCAGAGAGTGAGAGGAAGAAAGAGCGCAGACAGAGAAAGAAAGAGCGCAGAGAAAGAAAGAAATAGCACAGAGAGAGAGAAAGAGCGCAGAGAGAGAGAAAGAAAGAGCGCAGAGAGAGCGCAGAGAGAGAGAGAAAGAGCGCAGAGAGAGAAAGAAAGAGCGCAGAGAGTGAAAGAGCGCAGAGAGAGAGAGCGCAGAGAGAGAGAAAGAGCGCAGAGAGAGAAAGAAAGAGCGCCGAGAGAGAGAGAAAGAAAGAGCGCAGAGAGAGAGAGAAAGAAAGAGCGCAGAGAGAGAGAGACAGAAAGAGCGCAGAGAGAAAGAAAGAGTGCAGAGAGAGAGAGAAAGAGCGCAGAGAGAGAGAGAAAGAGCGCAGAGAGAGAGAGAAAGAGCGCAGAGAGAGAGAGAAAGAGCGCAGAGAGAGAGAGAAAGAAAGAGCGCAGAGAGAGAGAGAGAGCGCAGAGAGAGAGATAGAGCGCAGAGAGAAAGAGAGCGCAGACAGAGAGAGAGCGCAGAGAGAGAGAGAGTGCAGAGAGAGAGCGTAGAGAGAAAGAAAGAGCGCAGAGAGAGAGAGCGCAGAGAGAGAGAGAAAGAAAGAGCGCAGAGAGAAAGAAAGAGCACAGAGAGAGAGAAAGAGCGCAGAGAGAGAGAGAAAGAGCGCAGAGAGAAAGAAAGAGCGCAGAGAGAAAGAAAGAGCGCAGAGAGAAAGAGCGCAGAGAGAGAAAGAGCGCAGAGAGAGAAAGAGCGCAGAGAGAGAAAGAGCGCAGAGAGAGAAAGAGCGCAGAGAAAGAAAGAGCGCAGAGAGAGAGAAAGAAAGAGCGCAGAGAGAGAAAGATAGAGCGCAGAGAGAGAAAGAAAGAGCGCAGAGAGAGAAAGAAAGAGCGCAAAGAGAGAAAAAAAGAGCGCAGAGAGAAAGAAAGAGCACAGAGAGAGAGAAAGAGCGCAGAGAGAGAGATAGAGCGCAGAGAAAGAGAGAGAGCGCAGAGAGAAAGAGAGAGCGCAGAGAGAGAGCGCAGACAGAGAGAGAGCACAGAGAGAGAGAGAGAGAGCGCAGAGAGAGAGAGAGCGCAGAGAGAAAGAGAGAGCGCAGAGAGAGAGAAAGAAAGAGCGCAGAGAGAAAGAAAGAGCGTAGAGAAAAAAAAAGCGCAGAGAGAGACGAAGAAAGAGCGCAGACAGAGAAAGAAAGAGCGCAGAGAGAGAGAGAAAGAAAGAGCGCAGAGAGAGAGAGAGAGCGCAGAGAGAGGAAGAAAGAGTGCAGAGAGAGAGAGCGCAGAGAGAAAGAGAGCACAGACAGAGAGAGAGCGCAGAGAGAGAGAGAGTACAGAGAGAGAGAGAGCGTAGAGAGAGAGAAAGAAAGAGCGCAGAGAGAGAGAAAGAAAGAGCGCAGAGAGAAAGGGAGAGCGCAGAGAGAGAGAGCGCAGAGAGAGAGAGCGCAGAGAGAAAGAGAGAGCGCAGAGAGAGAGAAAGAAAGAGCGCAGAGAGAGAGAAAGAGCGTAGAGAAAAAAAGAGCGCAGAGAGAGAGGAAGAAAGAGCGCAGAGAGAGGAAGAAAGAGCGCAGAGAGAGAAAGAAAGAGCGCAGAGAGAGAAAGAAAGAGCGCAGAGAGAGAGAAAGAGCACAGAGAGAGAGAAAGAAAGAGCGCAGAGAGAGAGAAAGAGCTCAGAGAGAGAGGAAGAAAGAGCGCAGACAGAGAAAGAAAGAGCGCAGAGAAAGAAAGAAATAGCACAGAGAGAGAGAAAGAGCGCAGAGAGAGAGAAAGAAAGAGCGCAGAGAGAGAGAGAAAGAGCGCAGAGAGAGAGAGAAAGAGCGCAGAGAGAGAGAGTGCAGACAGAGAGAGAGCGCAGAGAGAGAGAGCGCAGAGAGAAAGAGAGAGCGCAAAGAGAGAGAAAGAAAGAGCGCAGAGAGAGAGAAAGAGCGTAGAGAAAAAAATAGCGCAGAGAGAGATAGGAAGAAAGAGCGCAGAGAGAGAAAGAAAGAGCGCAGAGAGAGAAAGAAAGAGCGCAGAGAGAGAAAGAGCACAGAGAGAGAGAGAGAGAGAAAGAGCACAGAGAGAGAGAAAGAAAGAGCGCAGAGAGAGAGAGAAAGAAAGAGCGCAGAGAGAGAGAGAAAGAAAGAGCGCAGAGAGAGAGAGAAAGAAAGAGCGCAGAGAGAGAGAGAAAGAAAGAGCGCAGAGAGAGAAAGAAAGAAAGAGCGCAGAGAGAGAGAGAGAGAGCGCAGAGAGAGAGGAAGAAAGAGCGCAGAGAGAAAGAGAAAGAAAGAGCGCAAAGAGAGAGAGAGCGCGCATAGAGAGAGAAAGAAAGAGCGCAGAGAGAGAGAAAGAGCGCAGAGAAAGAAAGAGCGCAGAGAGAGAGAGGAAGAAAGAGCGCAGAGAAAGAAAGAAAGAGCGCAGAGAGAGAAAGAAAGAGCGAAGAGAGAGAAAGAAAGAGCGCAGAGAGAGAGAAAGAGTGCAGAGAGAGAGAAAGAAAGAGCGCAGAGAGAGAAAGAAAGAGCGCAGAGAGAGAAAGAAAGAGCGCAGAGAGAGAGAGCGCAGAGAGAGAGTGCAGAGAGAGAGTGCAGAGAGAAAGAAAGAGCGCAAAGAGAGAGAGAGCGCAGAGAGAGAGAAAGTGCGCAGAGAGAAAGAAAGAGCGCAGAGAGAGAGAAAGGAAGAGCGCAGAGAGAGAAAGAAAGAGCGCAGAGAGAGAAAGAAAGAGCACAGAGAGAGAGAATGAGTGCAGAGAGAGAGAATGAGCGCAGAGAGAGAGAAAGAGCGCAGCGAGAGAGAGATAGAGCGCAGAGAGAGAGAAAGAAAGAGCGCAGCGAGAGAGAGAGAGAAGGAGCGCAGAGAGAGAGAAAGAAAGAGCGCAGAGAGAAAGAAAGGGCGCAGAGAGAGAGAAAGAAAGAGCGCAGAGAGAGAGAGAGCGCAGAGAGAGGAAGAAAGAGTGCAGAGAGAGAGAGCGCAGAGAGAAAGAGAGCGCAGACAGAGAGAGAGCGCAGAGAGAGAGAGAGTACAGAGAGAGAGAGAGCGTAGAGAGAGAGAAAGAAAGAGCGCAGAGAGAGAGAAAGAAAGAGCGCAGAGAGAAAGAAAGAGCACAGAGAGAGAGAAAGAGCGCAGAGAGAGAGAGAGCGCAGAGAGAGAGAGAAAGAGCGCAGAGAGAGAGAGAGAAAGAGCGCAGAGAGAAAGGGAGAGCGCAGAGAGAGAGAGCGCAGAGAGAGAGAGCGCAGAGAGAAAGAGAGAGCGCAGAGAGAGAGAAAGAAAGAGCGCAGAGAGAGAGAAAGAGCGTAGAGAAAAAAAGAGCGCAGAGAGAGAGGAAGAAAGAGCGCAGAGAGAGAAAGAAAGAGCGCAGAGAGAGAGAAAGAGCGCAGAGAGAGAGAAAGAGCGCAGAGAGAGAGAAAGAAAGAGCGCAGAGAGAGAGAAAGAGCGCAGAGAGAGAAAGAAAGAGCGCAGAGAGAGAGAGGAAGAAAGAGTGCAGACAGAGAAAGAAAGAGCGCAGAGAAAGAAAGAAATAGCACAGAGAGAGAGAAAGAGCGCAGAGAGAGAGAAAGAAAGAGCGCAGAGAGAGCGCAGAGAGAGAGAGAAAGAGCGCAGAGAGAGAAAGAAAGAGCGCAGAGAGAGAAAGAAAGAGCGCAGAGAGAGCGCAGAGAGAGAGAAAGAGCGCAGAGAGAGAAAGAAAGAGCGCAGAGAGAGAGAGGAAGAAAGAGCGCAGACAGAGAAAGAAAGAGCGCAGAGAAAGAAAGAAATAGCACAGAGAGAGAGAAAGAGCGCAGAGAGAGAGAAAGAAAGAGCGCAGAGAGAGCGCAGAGAGAGAGAAAAAGAGCGCAGAGAGAGAAAGAAAGAGCGCAGAGAGTGAAAGAGCGCAGAGAGAGAGAGCGCAGAGAGAGAGAAAGAGCGCAGAGAGAGAAAGAAAGAGCGCCGAGAGAGAGAGAAAGAAAGAGCGCAGAGAGAGAGAGACAGAAAGAGCGCAGAGAGAAAGAATGAAAGAGTGCAGAGAGAGAGAGAAAGAGCGCAGAGAGAGAGAGAAAGAGCGCAGAGAGAGAGAGAGAGCGCAGAGAGAGAGAGAAAGAAAGAGCGCAGAGAGAGAGAGAGAGCGCAGAGAGAGAGAAAGAGCGCAAAGAGAAAGAGAGCGCAGACAGAGAGAGAGCGCAGAGAGAGAGAGAGTGCAGAGAGAGAGAGCGTAGAGAGAGAGAAAGAAAGAGCGCAGAGAGAGAGAGCGCAGAGAGAGAGAAAGAAAGAGCGCAGAGAGAAAGAAAGAGCACAGAGAGAGAGAAAGAGCGCAGAGAGAGAGAGAGAGCGCAGAGAGAAAGAAAGAGCGCAGAGAGAAAGAAAGAGCGCAGAGAGAAAGAAAGAGCGCAGAGAGAAAGAAAGAGCGCAGAGAGAGAGCGCAGAGAGAAAGAGCGCAGAGAGAGAAATAAAGAGCGCAGAGAGAGAAAGAAAGAGCGCAGAGAAAGAAAGAGCGCAGAGAGAGAGAAAGAAAGAGCGCAGAGAGAGAAAGATAGAGCGCAGAGAGAGAAAGAAAGAGCGCAGAGAGAGAAAGAAAGAGCGCAAAGAGAAAGATAGAGCGCAGAGAAAGAGAGAGAGCGCAGAGAGAAAGAGAGAGCGCAGACAGAGAGAGAGCACAGAGAGAGAGAGAGCGCAGAGAGAGAGAGAGCGCAGAGAGAAAGAGAGAGCGCAGAGAGAGAGAAAGAAAGAGCGCAGAGAGAAAGAAAGAGCGTAGAGAAAAAAAAAGCGCAGAGAGAGAGGAAGAAAGAGCGCAGACAGAGAAAGAAAGAGCGCAGAGAGAGAGAGAAAGAGCGCAGAGAGAGAAAGAGCACAGAGAGATAGAAAGAGCGCAGAGAGAGAGAAAGAAAGAGCGCAGAGAGAGAGAAAGAGCGCAGAGAGAGAAAGAAAGAGCGCAGAGAGAGAGAAAGAAAGAGCGCAGAGAGAGAGCGCAGAGAGAGAGCGCAGAGAGAGAGCGCAGAGAGAGAGCGCAGAGAGAGAGCGCAGAGAGAAAGAAAGAGCGCAGAGAGAGACAGAAAGAGCGCAGAGAGAGAGAGACAGAAAGAGCGCAGAGAGAAAGAAAGAAAGAGCGCAGAGAGAGAGCGCAGAGAGAGAGCGCAGAGAGAGAGAGCGCAAAGAGAGAGAGAGAGAAAGAGCGCAAAGATAGAGAGATAGAAAGAGCGCAGAGAGAAAGAAAGAGCGCAGAGAGAAAGAAAGAGCGCAGAGATAAAGAAAGAAAGAGCGCAGACAGAGAGAGAGAGAGCGCAGAGAGAGAGAGAAAGAGCGCAGAGAGAAAGAGAGAGCGCAGAGAGAGAGAGTGCAGACAGAGAGAGAGCGCAGAGAGAGAGAGCGCAGAGAGAAAGAGAGAGCGCAAAGAGAGAGAAAGAAAGAGCGCAGAGAGAGAGAAAGAGCGTAGAGAAAAAAATAGCGCAGAGAGAGATAGGAAGAAAGAGCGCAGAGAGAGAAAGAAAGAGCGCAGAGAGAGAAAGAAAGAGCGCAGAGAGAGAAAGAGCACAGAGAGAGAGAGAGAAAGAGCACAGAGAGAGAGAAAGAAAGAGCGCAGAGAGAGAGAGAAAGAAAGAGCGCAGAGAGAGAGAGAAAGAAAGAGCGCAGAGAGAGAGAGAAAGAAAGAGCGCAGAGAGAGAGAGAGAGAGAGCGCAGAGAAAGAGGAAGAAAGAGCGCAGAGAGAAAGAGAAAGAAAGAGCGCAAAGAGAGAGAGAGCGCGCATAGAGAGAGAAAGAAAGAGCGCAGAGAGAGAGAAAGAGCGCAGAGAAAGAAAGAGCGCAGAGAGAGAGAGGAAGAAAGAGCGCAGAGAAAGAAAGAAAGAGCGCAGAGAGAGAAAGAAAGAGCGAAGAGAGAGAAAGAAAGAGCGCAGAGAGAGAGAGAGTGCAGAGAGAGAGAAAGAAAGAGCGCAGAGAGAGAAAGAAAGAGCGCAGAGAGAGAAAGAAAGAGCGCAGAGAGAGAAAGAAAGAGCGCAGAGAGAGAGAAGAGCGCAGAGAGAGAAAGAGCACAGAGAGAGAGAGAGAGAAAGAGCACAGAGAGAGAGAAAGAAAGAGCACAGAGAGAGAGAAAGAAAGAGCGCAGAGAGAGAGAGAAAGAAAGAGCGCAGAGAGAGAGAGAAAGAAAGAGCGCAGAGAGAGAGAGAAAGAAAGAGCGCAGAGAGAGAGAGAGAGAGAGCGCAGAGAGAGAGGAAGAAAGAGCGCAGAGAGAAAGAGAAAGAAAGAGCGCAAAGAGAGAGCGCGCATAGAGAGAGAAAGAAAGAGCGCAGAGAGAGAGAAAGAGCGCAGAGAAAGAAAGAGTGCAGAGAGAGAGAGGAAGAAAGAGCGCAGAGAAAGAAAGAGCGCAGAGAGAGAAAGAAAGAGCGAAGAGAGAGAAAGAAAGAGCGCAGAGAGAGAGAAAGAGTGCAGAGAGAGAGAAAGAAAGAGCGCAGAGAGAGAAAGAAAGAGCGCAGAGAGAGAAATAAAGAGCGCAGAGAGAGAGAGCGCAGAGAGAGAGAGAGCGCAGAGAGAGAGAGAGTGCAGAGAGAGAGTGCAGAGAGAAAGAAAGAGCGCAAAGAGAGAGAGAGCGCAGAGAGAAAGAAAGAGCGCAGAGAGAGAGAAAGGAAGAGCGCAGAGAGAGAAAGAAAGAGCGCAGAGAGAGAAAGAAAGAGCGCAGAGAGAGAGAATGAGCGCAGAGAGAGAGAAAGAGCGCAGCGAGAGAGAGAGAGAGCGCAGAGAGAGAGAAAGAAAGAGCGCAGCGAGAGAGAGAAAGAAAGGGCGCAGAGAGAGAGAGAAAGAAAGGGCGCAGAGAGAGAGAAAGAAAGAGCGCAGAGAGAGGAAGAAAGAGTGCAGAGAGAGAGAGAGAGCGCAGAGAGAGAGAAAGAGCGCAGAGAGAAAGAGAGCGCAGACAGAGAGAGAGCGCAGAGAGAAAGCGCAGAGAGAGAGAAAGAAAGAGCGCAGAGAGAAAGAAAGAGCACAGAGAGAGAGAAAGAGCGCAGAGAGAGAGAGAGCGCAGAGAGAGAGAGAGAGCGCAGAGAGAGAGAGAAAGAGCGCAGAGAGAAAGGGAGAGCGCAGAGAGAGAGAGCGCAGAGAGAGAGAGCGCAGAGAGAGAGAGCGCAGAGAGAGAGAGCGCAGAGAGAGAGAGCGCAGAGAGAGAGAGCGCAGAGAGAGAGAGCGCAGAGAGAGAGAGCGCAGAGAGAGAGAGCGCAGAGAGAAAGAGAGAGCGCAGAGAGAGAGAAAGAAAGAGCGCAGAGAGAGAAAGAAAGAGCGCCGAGAGAGAGAGAAAGAAAGAGCGCAGAGAGAGAGAGAGAAAGAAAGAGCGCAGAGAGAGAAAGAAAGAAAGAGTGCAGAGAGAGAAAGAAAGAAAGAAAGAGCGCAGAGAGAGAGAGAGAGAGAGCGTAGAGAGAGAGGAAGAAAGAGCGCAGAGAGAAAGAGAAAGAAAGAGCGCAAAGAGAGAGCGCGCATAGAGAGAGAAAGAAAGAGCGCAGAGAGAGAGAAAGAGCGCAGAGAAAGAAAGAGCGCAGAGAGAGAGAGGAAGAAAGAGCGCAGAGAAAGAAAGAGTGCAGAGAGAGAAAGAAAGAGCGAAGAGAGAGAAAGAAAGAGCGCAGAGAGAAAGAAAGAGCGCAGAGAGAGAGAAAGAGTGCAGAGAGAGAAAGAAAGAGCGCAGAGAGAGAAAGAAAGAGCGCAGAGAGAGAGCGCAGAGAGAGAGAGAGTGCAGAGAGAGAGTGCAGAGAGAGAGAGAGAGCGCAAAGAGAGCGCAGAGAGAGAGAAAGTGCACAGAGAGAAAGAAAGAGCGCAGAGAGAGAGAAAGGAAGAGCGCAGAGAGAGAAAGAAAGAGCGCAGAGAGAGAAAGAATGAGCGCAGAGAGAGAGAATGAGCGCAGAGAGAGAGAGAGAGCGCAGCGAGAGAGAGAGAGAGCGCAGAGAGAGAGAAAGAAAGAGCGCAGCGAGAGAGAGAGAAAGAGCGCAGAGAGAGAGAAAGAAAGAGCGCATAGAGAGAGAGAAAGAAAGGGCGCAGAGAGAGAGAGAAAGAAAGAGCGCAGAGAGAGAGAGAGAGCGCAGAGAGAGGAAGAAAGAGTGCAGAGAGAGAGAGAGAGCGCAGAGAGAGAGAAAGAGCGCAGAGAGAAAGAGAGCGCAGACAGAGAGAGAGCGCAGAGAGAGAGAGAGTGCAGAGAGAGAGAGAGCGTAGAGAGAGAGAAAGAAAGAGCGCAGAGAGAGAGAGCGCAGAGAGAGGGAAAGAAAGAGCGCAGAGAGAAAGAAAGAGCACAGAGAGAGAGAGCGCAGAGAGAGAGAGAGCGCAGAGAGAGAGAGAGAGAGAGCGCAGAGAGAGAGAGAAAGAGCGCAGAGAGAAAGGGAGAGCGCAGAGAGAGAGAGCGCAGAGAGAGAGCGCAGAAAGAAAGAGAGAGCGCAGAGAGAGAGAAAGAAAGAGCGCAGAGAGAGAGAAAGAGCGTAGAGAAAAAAAGAGCGCAGAGAGAGAGGAAGAAAGAGCGCAGACAGAGAAAGAAAGAGCGCAGAGAGAGAAAGAAAGAGCGCAGAGAGAGAGAAAGAAAGAGTGCAGAGAGAGCGCAGAGAGAGAGAAAGAGCGCAGAAAGAGAAAGAAAGAGCGTAGAGAGAGAGAGGAAGAAAGAGCGCAGAAAGTGAAAGAGCGCAGAGAGAGAGAGCGCAGAGAGAGAGAGAGCGCAGAGAGAGAAAGAAAGAGCGCAGAGAGAGAGAGAAAGAAAGAGCGCAGAGAGAGAGAGACAGAAAGAGCGCAGAGAGAGAGAAAGAGCGCAGAGAGAGAGAGAAAGAGCGCAGAGAGAGAGAGAAAGAGCGCAGAGAGAGAGAGAAAGAAAGAGCGCAGAGAGAGAAAGAAAGAGCGCAGAGAAAGAAAGAGCGCAGAGAGAGAAAGATAGAGCGCAGAGAGAGAAAGATAGAGCGCAGAGAGAGAAAGAAAGAGCGCAAAGAGAGAAAAAAAGAGCGCAGAGAGATAGAAAGAGAGCGCAGAGAGAAAGAAAGAAAGAGCGCAGAGAGCGAGAGAGAGAGCGCAGAGAGAGAAAGAGAAAGAAAGAGCGCAGAGAGAGAAAGAGAAAGAAAGAGCGCAGAGAGAGAGAAAGCGTTCAGAGAGAGAGAAAGAGCGCAGAGAGAGAAAGAGAAAGAAAGAGCGCAGAGAGAGAAAGAGCGCAGAGAGAGAAAGAGCTCAGAGAGAGAAAGAGCGCAGAGAGAAAGATAGAGCGCAGAGAGAGAGAGAAAGAGCGCAGAGACAGAGAAAGAAAAAGCGCAGAGAGAGACAAAGAGCGCAGAGAGAGAGAGAAAGAGCGCAAAGAGAGAGAGAAAGAAAGAGCGCAGAGAGAGAAAGAGCGCAGCGAGAGAGAGAGAAAGAGCGCAGCGAGAGAGAGAGAAAGAGCGCAGAGAGAGAGAGAGAAAGAGCGCAGAGAGAGAGAAAGAAAGAGCGCAGAGAGAGAAAGAAAGGACGCAGAGAGAGAAAGAAAGAAAGAGCGCAGAGAGAGAGAGAGAGCGCAGAGAGAGGAAGAAAGAGCGCAGAGAGAGAGAGAGAAAGAGCGCAGAGAGAGAGAAAGAGCACAGAGAGAAAGAGAGCGCAGACAGAGAGAGAGCGCAGAGAAAGAGAGAGAGAGAGAGAGCGCAGAGAGAGAGAGAGCGTAGAGAGAGAGAAAGAAAGAGCGCAGAGAGAGAGAGCGCAGAGAGAGAGAAAGAAAGAGCGCAGAGAGAAAGAAAGAGCACAGAGAGAGAGAGCGCAGAGAGAGAGAGAGCGCAGAGAGAGAGAGAGAGAGCGCAGAGAGAGAGAGAAAGAGCGCAGAGAGAAAGGGAGAGCGCAGAGAGAGAGAGCGCAGAGAGAGAGCGCAGAGAGAAAGAGAGAGCGCAGAGAGAGAGAAAGAAAGAGCGCAGAGAGAGAGAAAGAGCGTAGAGAAAAAAAGAGCGCAGAGAGAGAGGAAGAAAGAGCGCAGACAGAGAAAGAAAGAGCGCAGAGAGAGAAAGAAAGAGCGCAGAGAGAGAGAAAGAAAGAGTGCAGAGAGAGCGCAGAGAGAGAGAAAGAGCGCAGAGAGAGAAAGAAAGAGCGCAGAGAGAGAGAGGAAGAAAGAGCGCAGAAAGTGAAAGAGCGCAGAGAGAGAGAGCGCAGAGAGAGAGAAAGAGCGCAGAGAGAGAGAGAAAGAAAGAGCGCAGAGAGAGAGAGACAGAAAGAGCGCAGAGAGAGAGAAAGAGCGCAGAGAGAGAGAGAAAGAGCGCAGAGAGAGAGAAAGAGCGCAGAGAGAGAGAGAAAGAAAGAGCACAGAGAGAAAGAAAGAGCGCAGAGAGAAATAAAGAGCGCAGAGAGAGAAAGAAAGAGCGCAGAGAAAGAAAGAGCGCAGAGAGAGAGAAAGAAAGAGCGCAGAGAGAGAAAGATAGAGCGCAGAGAGAGAAAGATAGAGCGCAGGGAGAGAAAGAAAGAGCGCAAAGAGAGAAAAAAAGAGCGCAGAGAGATAGAAAGAGAGCGCAGAGAGAAAGAAAGAAAGAGCGCAGAGAGCGAGAGAGAGAGCGCAGAGAGAGAAAGAGAAAGAAAGAGCGCAGAGAGAGAAAGAGAAAGAAAGAGCGCAGAGAGAGAGAAAGCGTTCAGAGAGAGAGAAAGAGCGCAGAGAGAGAAAGAGAGAGAAAGAGCGCAGAGAGAGAAAGAGCGCAGAGAGAGAAAGAGCGCAGAGAGAGAAAGAGCTCAGAGAGAGAAAGAGCGCAGAGAGAGAAAGAGCGCAGAGAGAAAGATAGAGCGCAGAGAGAGAGAGAAAGAGCGCAGAGACAGAGAAAGAAAAAGCGCAGAGAGAGACAAAGAGCGCAGAGAGAGAGAGAAAGAGCGCAAAGAGAGAGAGAAAGAAAGAGCGCAGAGAGAGAATGAGCGCAGAGAGAGAGAAAGAGCGCAGCGAGAGAGAGAGAAAGAGCGCAGAGAGAGAGAGAGAAAGAGCGCAGAGAGAGAGAAAGAAAGAGCGCAGAGAGAGAAAGAAAGGGCGCAGAGAGAGAAAGAAAGAAAGAGCGCAGAGAGAGAGAGAGAGCGCAGAGAGAGGAAGAAAGAGCGCAGAGAGAGAGAGAGAAAGAGCGCAGAGAGAGAGAAAGAGCACAGAGAGAAAGAGAGCACAGACAGAGAGAGAGCGCAGAGAAAGAGAGAGAGAGAGCGCAGAGAGAGAGAGAGAGCGTAGAGAGAGAGAAAGAAAGAGCGCAGAGAGAGAGAGCGCAGAGAGAGAGAAAGAAAGAGCGCAGAGAGAAAGAAAGAGCACAGAGAGAGAGAAAGAGCGCAGAGAGAGAGAGCGCAGAGAGAGAGAGCGCAGAGAGAGAGAGAGAGCGCAGAGAGAGAGAGAGAGCGCAGAGAGAGAGAGAAAGAGCGCAGAGAGAAAGGGAGAGCGCAGAGAGAGAGAGCGCAGAGAGAGAGAGCGCAGAGAGAGAGAGCGCAGAGAGAAAGAGAGAGCGCAGAGAGAGAGAAAGAAAGAGCGCCGAGAGAGAGAGAAAGAAAGAGCGCAGAGAGAGAGAGAGAAAGAAAGAGCGCAGAGAGAGAAAGAAAGAAAGAGCGCAGAGAGAGAAAGAAAGAAAGAGCGCAGAGAGAGAAAGAGAGAGAGAGCGCAGAGAGAGAGAGAGAGAGAGCATAGAGAGAGAGGAAGAAAGAGCGCAAAGAGAGAGCGCGCATAGAGAGAGAAAGAAAGAGCGCAGAGAGAGAGAAAGAGCGCAGAGAAAGAAAGAGCGCAGAGAGAGAGAGGAAGAAAGAGCGCAGAGAAAGAAAGAGCGCAGAGAGAGAAAGAAAGAGCGCAGAGAGAGAGAAAGAGTGCAGAGAGAGAAAGAAAGAGCGCAGAGAGTGAAAGAAAGAGCGCAGAGAGAGAGCGCAGAGAGAGAGAGAGTGCAGAGAGAGAGTGCAGAGAGAGAGAGAGAGCGCAAAGAGAGCGCAGAGAGAGAGAAAGTGCACAGAGAGAAAGAAAGAGCGCAGAGAGAGAGAAAGGAAGAGCGCAGAGAGAGAAAGAAAGAGCGCAGAGAGAGAAAGAATGAGCGCAGAGAGAGAGAATGAGCGCAGAGAGAGAGAGAGAGCGCAGCGAGAGAGAGAGAGAGCGCAGAGAGAGAGAAAGAAAGAGCGCAGCGAGAGAGAGAGAAAGAGCGCAGAGAGAGAGAAAGAAAGAGCGCATAGAGAGAGAGAAAGAAAGGGCGCAGAGAGAGAGAGAGAAAGAAAGAGCGCAGAGAGAGAAAGAAAGAAAGAGCGCAGAGAGAGAAAGAAAGAAAGAGCGCAGAGAGAGAAAGAGAGAGAGAGCGCAGAGAGAGAGAGAGAGAGAGCATAGAGAGAGAGGAAGAAAGAGCGCAAAGAGAGAGCGCGCATAGAGAGAGAAAGAAAGAGCGCAGAGAGAGAGAAAGAGCGCAGAGAAAGAAAGAGCGCAGAGAGAGAGAGGAAGAAAGAGCGCAGAGAAAGAAAGAGCGCAGAGAGAGAAAGAAAGAGCGCAGAGAGAGAAAGAAAGAGCGCAGAGAGAGAGAAAGAGTGCAGAGAGAGAAAGAAAGAGCGCAGAGAGTGAAAGAAAGAGCGCAGAGAGAGAGCGCAGAGAGAGAGAGAGTGCAGAGAGAGAGTGCAGAGAGAGAGAGAGAGCGCAAAGAGAGCGCAGAGAGAGAGAAAGTGCACAGAGAGAAAGAAAGAGCGCAGAGAGAGAGAAAGGAAGAGCGCAGAGAGAGAAAGAAAGAGCGCAGAGAGAGAAAGAATGAGCGCAGAGAGAGAGAATGAGCGCAGAGAGAGAGAGAGAGCGCAGCGAGAGAGAGAGAGAGCGCAGAGAGAGAGAAAGAAAGAGCGCAGCGAGAGAGAGAGAAAGAGCGCAGAGAGAGAGAAAGAAAGAGCGCATAGAGAGAGAGAAAGAAAGGGCGCAGAGAGAGAGAGAAAGAAAGAGCGCAGAGAGAGAGAGAGAGCGCAGAGAGAGGAAGAAAGAGTGCAGAGAGAGAGAGAGAGCGCAGAGAGAGAGAAAGAGCGCAGAGAGAAAGAGAGCGCAGACAGAGAGAGAGCGCAGAGAGAGAGAGAGCGCAGAGAGAGAGAGAGTGCAGAGAGAGAGAGAGCGTAGAGAGAGAGAAAGAAAGAGCGCAGAGAGAGAGAGCGCAGAGAGAGGGAAAGAAAGAGCGCAGAGAGAAAGAAAGAGCACAGAGAGAGAGAGAGCGCAGAGAGAGAGAGAGCGCAGAGAGAGAGAGAGAGAGCGCAGAGAGAGAGAGAAAGAGCGCAGAGAGAAAGGGAGAGCGCAGAGAGAGAGAGCGCAGAGAGCGCAGAAAGAAAGAGAGAGCGCAGAGAGAGAGAAAGAAAGAGCGCAGAGAGAGAGAAAGAGCGTAGAGAAAAAAAGAGCGCAGAGAGAGAGGAAGAAAGAGCGCAGACAGAGAAAGAAAGAGCGCAGAGAGAGAAAGAAAGAGCGCAGAGAGAGAGAAAGAAAGAGTGCAGAGAGAGCGCAGAGAGAGAGAAAGAGCGCAGAAAGAGAAAGAAAGAGCGCAGAGAGAGAGAGGAAGAAAGAGCGCAGAAAGTGAAAGAGCGCAGAGAGAGAGAGCGCAGAGAGAGAGAAAGAGCGCAGAGAGAGAAAGAAAGAGCGCAGAGAGAGAGAGAAAGAGCGCAGAGAGAGAGAAAGAGCGCAGAGAGAGAGAGAAAGAAAGAGCACAGAGAGAAAGAAAGAGCGCAGAGAGAAATAAAGAGCGCAGAGAGAGAGAGAGAGCGCAGAGAGAGGAAGAAAGAGCGCAGAGAGAGAGAGAGAAAGAGCGCAGAGAGAGAGAAAGAGCACAGAGAGAAAGAGAGCGCAGACAGAGAGAGAGCGCAGAGAAAGAGAGAGAGAGAGAGAGCGCAGAGAGAGAGAGAGCGTAGAGAGAGAGAAAGAAAGAGCGCAGAGAGAGAGAGCGCAGAGAGAGAGAAAGAAAGAGCGCAGAGAGAAAGAAAGAGCACAGAGAGAGAGAGCGCAGAGAGAGAGAGAGCGCAGAGAGAGAGAGAGAGAGCGCAGAGAGAGAGAGAAAGAGCGCAGAGAGAAAGGGAGAGCGCAGAGAGAGAGAGCGCAGAGAGAGAGCGCAGAGAGAAAGAGAGAGCGCAGAGAGAGAGAAAGAAAGAGCGCAGAGAGAGAGAAAGAGCGTAGAGAAAAAAAGAGCGCAGAGAGAGAGGAAGAAAGAGCGCAGACAGAGAAAGAAAGAGCGCAGAGAGAGAAAGAAAGAGCGCAGAGAGAGAGAAAGAAAGAGTGCAGAGAGAGCGCAGAGAGAGAGAAAGAGCGCAGAGAGAGAAAGAAAGAGCGCAGAGAGAGAGAGGAAGAAAGAGCGCAGAAAGTGAAAGAGCGCAGAGAGAGAGAGCGCAGAGAGAGAGAAAGAGCGCAGAGAGAGAGAGAAAGAAAGAGCGCAGAGAGAGAGAGACAGAAAGAGCGCAGAGAGAGAGAAAGAGCGCAGAGAGAGAGAGAAAGAGCGCAGAGAGAGAGAAAGAGCGCAGAGAGAGAGAGAAAGAAAGAGCACAGAGAGAAAGAAAGAGCGCAGAGAGAAATAAAGAGCGCAGAGAGAGAAAGAAAGAGCGCAGAGAAAGAAAGAGCGCAGAGAGAGAGAAAGAAAGAGCGCAGAGAGAGAAAGATAGAGCGCAGAGAGAGAAAGATAGAGCGCAGGGAGAGAAAGAAAGAGCGCAAAGAGAGAAAAAAAGAGCGCAGAGAGATAGAAAGAGAGCGCAGAGAGAAAGAAAGAAAGAGCGCAGAGAGCGAGAGAGAGAGCGCAGAGAGAGAAAGAGAAAGAAAGAGCGCAGAGAGAGAAAGAGAAAGAAAGAGCGCAGAGAGAGAGAAAGCGTTCAGAGAGAGAGAAAGAGCGCAGAGAGAGAAAGAGAGAGAAAGAGCGCAGAGAGAGAAAGAGCGCAGAGAGAGAAAGAGCGCAGAGAGAGAAAGAGCTCAGAGAGAGAAAGAGCGCAGAGAGAGAAAGAGCGCAGAGAGAAAGATAGAGCGCAGAGAGAGAGAGAAAGAGCGCAGAGACAGAGAAAGAAAAAGCGCAGAGAGAGACAAAGAGCGCAGAGAGAGAGAGAAAGAGCGCAAAGAGAGAGAGAAAGAAAGAGCGCAGAGAGAGAATGAGCGCAGAGAGAGAGAAAGAGCGCAGCGAGAGAGAGAGAAAGAGCGCAGAGAGAGAGAGAGAAAGAGCGCAGAGAGAGAGAAAGAAAGAGCGCAGAGAGAGAAAGAAAGGGCGCAGAGAGAGAAAGAAAGAAAGAGCGCAGAGAGAGAGAGAGAGCGCAGAGAGAGGAAGAAAGAGCGCAGAGAGAGAGAGAGAAAGAGCGCAGAGAGAGAGAAAGAGCACAGAGAGAAAGAGAGCACAGACAGAGAGAGAGCGCAGAGAAAGAGAGAGAGAGAGCGCAGAGAGAGAGAGAGAGCGTAGAGAGAGAGAAAGAAAGAGCGCAGAGAGAGAGAGCGCAGAGAGAGAGAAAGAAAGAGCGCAGAGAGAAAGAAAGAGCACAGAGAGAGAGAAAGAGCGCAGAGAGAGAGAGCGCAGAGAGAGAGAGCGCAGAGAGAGAGAGAGAGCGCAGAGAGAGAGAGAGAGCGCAGAGAGAGAGAGAAAGAGCGCAGAGAGAAAGGGAGAGCGCAGAGAGAGAGAGCGCAGAGAGAGAGAGCGCAGAGAGAGAGAGCGCAGAGAGAAAGAGAGAGCGCAGAGAGAGAGAAAGAAAGAGCGCCGAGAGAGAGAGAAAGAAAGAGCGCAGAGAGAGAGAGAGAAAGAAAGAGCGCAGAGAGAGAAAGAAAGAAAGAGCGCAGAGAGAGAAAGAAAGAAAGAGCGCAGAGAGAGAAAGAGAGAGAGAGCGCAGAGAGAGAGAGAGAGAGAGCATAGAGAGAGAGGAAGAAAGAGCGCAAAGAGAGAGCGCGCATAGAGAGAGAAAGAAAGAGCGCAGAGAGAGAGAAAGAGCGCAGAGAAAGAAAGAGCGCAGAGAGAGAGAGGAAGAAAGAGCGCAGAGAAAGAAAGAGCGCAGAGAGAGAAAGAAAGAGCGCAGAGAGAGAGAAAGAGTGCAGAGAGAGAAAGAAAGAGCGCAGAGAGTGAAAGAAAGAGCGCAGAGAGAGAGCGCAGAGAGAGAGAGAGTGCAGAGAGAGAGTGCAGAGAGAGAGAGAGAGCGCAAAGAGAGCGCAGAGAGAGAGAAAGTGCACAGAGAGAAAGAAAGAGCGCAGAGAGAGAGAAAGGAAGAGCGCAGAGAGAGAAAGAAAGAGCGCAGAGAGAGAAAGAATGAGCGCAGAGAGAGAGAATGAGCGCAGAGAGAGAGAGAGAGCGCAGCGAGAGAGAGAGAGAGCGCAGAGAGAGAGAAAGAAAGAGCGCAGCGAGAGAGAGAGAAAGAGCGCAGAGAGAGAGAAAGAAAGAGCGCATAGAGAGAGAGAAAGAAAGGGCGCAGAGAGAGAGAGAGAAAGAAAGAGCGCAGAGAGAGAAAGAAAGAAAGAGCGCAGAGAGAGAAAGAAAGAAAGAGCGCAGAGAGAGAAAGAGAGAGAGAGCGCAGAGAGAGAGAGAGAGAGAGCATAGAGAGAGAGGAAGAAAGAGCGCAAAGAGAGAGCGCGCATAGAGAGAGAAAGAAAGAGCGCAGAGAGAGAGAAAGAGCGCAGAGAAAGAAAGAGCGCAGAGAGAGAGAGGAAGAAAGAGCGCAGAGAAAGAAAGAGCGCAGAGAGAGAAAGAAAGAGCGCAGAGAGAGAAAGAAAGAGCGCAGAGAGAGAGAAAGAGTGCAGAGAGAGAAAGAAAGAGCGCAGAGAGTGAAAGAAAGAGCGCAGAGAGAGAGCGCAGAGAGAGAGAGAGTGCAGAGAGAGAGTGCAGAGAGAGAGAGAGAGCGCAAAGAGAGCGCAGAGAGAGAGAAAGTGCACAGAGAGAAAGAAAGAGCGCAGAGAGAGAGAAAGGAAGAGCGCAGAGAGAGAAAGAAAGAGCGCAGAGAGAGAAAGAATGAGCGCAGAGAGAGAGAATGAGCGCAGAGAGAGAGAGAGAGCGCAGCGAGAGAGAGAGAGAGCGCAGAGAGAGAGAAAGAAAGAGCGCAGCGAGAGAGAGAGAAAGAGCGCAGAGAGAGAGAAAGAAAGAGCGCATAGAGAGAGAGAAAGAAAGGGCGCAGAGAGAGAGAGAAAGAAAGAGCGCAGAGAGAGAGAGAGAGCGCAGAGAGAGGAAGAAAGAGTGCAGAGAGAGAGAGAGAGCGCAGAGAGAGAGAAAGAGCGCAGAGAGAAAGAGAGCGCAGACAGAGAGAGAGCGCAGAGAGAGAGAGAGCGCAGAGAGAGAGAGAGTGCAGAGAGAGAGAGAGCGTAGAGAGAGAGAAAGAAAGAGCGCAGAGAGAGAGAGCGCAGAGAGAGGGAAAGAAAGAGCGCAGAGAGAAAGAAAGAGCACAGAGAGAGAGAGAGCGCAGAGAGAGAGAGAGCGCAGAGAGAGAGAGAGAGAGCGCAGAGAGAGAGAGAAAGAGCGCAGAGAGAAAGGGAGAGCGCAGAGAGAGAGAGCGCAGAGAGCGCAGAAAGAAAGAGAGAGCGCAGAGAGAGAGAAAGAAAGAGCGCAGAGAGAGAGAAAGAGCGTAGAGAAAAAAAGAGCGCAGAGAGAGAGGAAGAAAGAGCGCAGACAGAGAAAGAAAGAGCGCAGAGAGAGAAAGAAAGAGCGCAGAGAGAGAGAAAGAAAGAGTGCAGAGAGAGCGCAGAGAGAGAGAAAGAGCGCAGAAAGAGAAAGAAAGAGCGCAGAGAGAGAGAGGAAGAAAGAGCGCAGAAAGTGAAAGAGCGCAGAGAGAGAGAGCGCAGAGAGAGAGAAAGAGCGCAGAGAGAGAAAGAAAGAGCGCAGAGAGAGAGAGAAAGAGCGCAGAGAGAGAGAAAGAGCGCAGAGAGAGAGAGAAAGAAAGAGCACAGAGAGAAAGAAAGAGCGCAGAGAGAAATAAAGAGCGCAGAGAGAGAAAGAAAGAGCGCAGAGAAAGAAAGAGCGCAGAGAGAGAGAAAGAAAGAGCGCAGAGAGAGAAAGAAAGAGCGCAGAGAGAGAAAGATAGAGCGCAGAGAGAGAAAGATAGAGCGCAGAGAGAGAAAGAAAGAGCGCAAAGAGAGAAAAAAAGAGCGCAGAGAGATAGAAAGAGAGCGCAGAGAGAAAGAAAGAAAGAGCGCAGAGAGCGAGAGAGAGAGCGCAGAGAGAGAAAGAGAAAGAAAGAGCGCAGAGAGAGAAAGAGAAAGAAAGAGCGCAGAGAGAGAGAAAGCGTTCAGAGAGAGAGAAAGAGCGCAGAGAGAGAAAGAGAAAGAAAGAGCGCAGAGAGAGAAAGAGCGCAGAGAGAGAAAGAGCTCAGAGAGAGAAAGAGCGCAGAGAGAGAAAGAGCGCAGAGAGAAAGATAGAGCGCAGAGAGAGAGAGAAAGAGCGCAGAGACAGAGAAAGAAAAAGCGCAGAGAGAGACAAAGAGCGCAGAGAGAGAGAGAAAGAGCGCAAAGAGAGAGAGAAAGAAAGAGCGCAGAGAGAGAATGAGCGCAGAGAGAGAGAAAGAGCGCGGCGAGAGAGAGAGAAAGAGCGCAGAGAGAGAGAGAGAAAGAGCGCAGAGAGAGAGAAAGAAAGAGCGCAGAGAGAGAAAGAAAGGGCGCAGAGAGAGAAAGAAAGAAAGAGCGCAGAGAGAGAGAGAGAGCGCAGAGAGAGGAAGAAAGAGCGCAGAGAGAGAGAGAGAAAGAGCGCAGAGAGAGAGAAAGAGCACAGAGAGAAAGAGAGCGCAGACAGAGAGAGAGCGCAGAGAAAGAGAGAGAGAGAGAGAGCGCAGAGAGAGAGAGAGCGTAGAGAGAGAGAAAGAAAGAGCGCAGAGAGAGAGAGCGCAGAGAGAGAGAAAGAAAGAGCGCAGAGAGAAAGAAAGAGCACAGAGAGAGAGAGAGCGCAGAGAGAGAGAGAGCGCAGAGAGAGAGAGAGAGAGCGCAGAGAGAGAGAAAGAGCGCAGAGAGAAAGGGAGAGCGCAGAGAGAGAGAGCGCAGAGAGAGAGCGCAGAGAGAAAGAGAGAGCGCAGAGAGAGAGAAAGAAAGAGCGCAGAGAGAGAGAAAGAGCGTAGAGAAAAAAAGAGCGCAGAGAGAGAGGAAGAAAGAGCGCAGACAGAGAAAGAAAGAGCGCAGAGAGAGAAAGAGCGCAGAGAGAGAGAAAGAAAGAGTGCAGAGAGAGCGCAGAGAGAGAGAAAGAGCGCAGAGAGAGAAAGAAAGAGCGCAGAGAGAGAGAGGAAGAAAGAGCGCAGAAAGTGAAAGAGCGCAGAGAGAGAGAGCGCAGAGAGAGAGAAAGAGCGCAGAGAGAGAGAGAAAGAAAGAGCGCAGAGAGAGAGAGACAGAAAGAGCGCAGAGAGAGAGAAAGAGCGCAGAGAGAGAGAGAAAGAGCGCAGAGAGAGAGAAAGAGCGCAGAGAGAGAGAGAAAGAAAGAGCACAGAGAGAAAGAAAGAGCGCAGAGAGAAATAAAGAGCGCAGAGAGAGAAAGAAAGAGCGCAGAGAAAGAAAGAGCGCAGAGAGAGAAAGAAAGAGCGCAGAGAGAGAAAGATAGAGCGCAGAGAGAGAAAGATAGAGCGCAGGGAGAGAAAGAAAGAGCGCAAAGAGAGAAAAAAAGAGCGCAGAGAGATAGAAAGAGAGCGCAGAGAGAAAGAAAGAAAGAGCGCAGAGAGCGAGAGAGAGAGCGCAGAGAGAGAAAGAGAAAGAAAGAGCGCAGAGAGAGAAAGAGAAAGAAAGAGCGCAGAGAGAGAGAAAGCGTTCAGAGAGAGAGAAAGAGCGCAGAGAGAGAAAGAGAAAGAAAGAGCGCAGAGAGAGAAAGAGCGCAGAGAGAGAAAGAGCTCAGAGAGAGAAAGAGCGCAGAGAGAGAAAGAGCGCAGAGAGAAAGATAGAGCGCAGAGAGAGAGAGAAAGAGCGCAGAGACAGAGAAAGAAAAAGCGCAGAGAGAGACAAAGAGCGCAGAGAGAGAGAGAAAGAGCGCAAAGAGAGAGAGAAAGAAAGAGCGCAGAGAGAGAATGAGCGCAGAGAGAGAGAAAGAGCGCAGCGAGAGAGAGAGAAAGAGCGCAGAGAGAGAGAGAGAAAGAGCGCAGAGAGAGAGAAAGAAAGAGCGCAGAGAGAGAAAGAAAGGGCGCAGAGAGAGAAAGAAAGAAAGAGCGCAGAGAGAGAGAGAGAGCGCAGAGAGAGGAAGAAAGAGCGCAGAGAGAGAGAGAGAAAGAGCGCAGAGAGAGAGAAAGAGCACAGAGAGAAAGAGAGCACAGACAGAGAGAGAGCGCAGAGAAAGAGAGAGAGAGAGAGAGCGCAGAGAGAGAGAGAGCGTAGAGAGAGAGAAAGAAAGAGCGCAGAGAGAGAGAGCGCAGAGAGAGAGAAAGAAAGAGCGCAGAGAGAAAGAAAGAGCACAGAGAGAGAGAGAAAGAGCGCAGAGAGAGAGAGAGAGCGCAGAGAGAGAGAGAAAGCGCAGAGAGAAAGAGAGAGCGCAGACAGAGAGAGAGCGCAGACAGAGAGAGAGCGCAGAGAGAGCGCAGAGAGAAAGAGAGAGCGCAGAGAGAGAGAAAGAAAGAGCGCAGAGAGAGAGAAAGAGCGTAGAGAAAAAAAGAGCGCAGAGAGAGAGAGGAAGAAAGAGCGCAGACAGAGAAAGAAAGAGCACAGAGAGAGAAAGAGCGCAGAGAGAGAGAATGAAAGAGCGCAGAGAGAGCGCAGAGAGAGAAAGAAAGAGCGCAGAGAGAGAGAGGAAGAAAGAGCGCAGACAGAGAAAGAAAGAGCACAGAGAGAGAAAGAGCGCAGAGAGAGAGAAAGAGTGCAGAGAGAGCGCAGAGTGAGAGAAAGAGCGCAGAAAGAGAAAGAAAGAGCGCAGAAAGAGAGAAAGAAAGAGCGCAGAGATAGAGAAAGAAAAAGCGCAGAGAGAGACAAAGAGCGCAGAGAGAGAGAAAGAGCACAGAGAGAAAGAGAGCGCAGACAGAGAGAGAGCGCAGAGAGAGAGAGAGAGCGCAGAGAGAGAGAGCGTAGAGAGAGAGAGAAAGAAAGAGCGCAGAGAGAGAGAGAGCGCAGAGAGAGAGAAAGAAAGAGCGCAGAGAGAGAAAGAAAGAGCGCAGAGAGAGAAAGAAAGAGCATAGAGAAAAAAATAGAAGAAAGAGCGCAGAGAGAGAGAGAAAGAGCGCAGAGAGAAAGAGAGAGTGCAGACAGAGAGAGAGCGCAGAGAGAGAGAGCGCAGAGAGAAAGAGAGAGCGCAAAGAGAGAGAAAGAAAGAGCGCAGAGAGAGAGAAAGAGCATAGAGAAAAAAATAGCGCAGAGAGAGAGAAAGGAAGAGCGCAGAGAGAGAAAGAAAGAGCGCAGAGAGAGAAAGAAAGAGCGCAGAGAGAGAGAATGAGCGCACAGAGAGAGAGAAAGAGCGCAGCGAGAGAGAGAGAGAGCGCAGAGAGAGAGAAAGAAAGAGCGCAGCGAGAGAGAGAGAAAGATCGCAGAGAGAGAGAATGAAAGAGCGCAGAGAGAGAGAAAGAAAGGGCGCAGAGAGAGAAAGAAAGAAAGAGCGCAGAGAGAGAGAGAGAGTGCAGAGAGAGGAAGAAAGAGCGCAGAGAGAGAGAGCGCAGAGAGAGAGAAAGAGCGCAGAGAGAAAGAGAGCGCAGACAGAGAGAGAGCGTAGAGAGAGAGAAAGAAAGAGCGCAGAGAGAGAGAGCGCAGAGAGAGAGAAAGAAAGAGCGCAGAGAGAAAGAAAGAGCACAGAGAGAGAGAAAGAGCGCAGAGAGAGAGAGAGCGCAGAGAGAGAGAGAGCGCAGAGAGAGAGAGAGAGCGCAGAGAGAGAGAGATAGCGCAGAGAGAGAGAGAGAAAGAGCACAGAGAGAAAGAGAGAGCGCAGAGAGAGAGAGCGCAGAGAGAGAGAGCGCAGAGAGAGAGAGCGCAGAGAGAAAGAAAGAGCGCAGAGAGAGAAAGAAAGAGCGCAGAGAGAGAGAAAGAGCGCAGAGAGAGAGAAAGAAAGAGCGCAGAGAGAGAAAGAAAGAGCGCAGAGAGAGAGAGGAAGAAAGAGCGCAGACAGAGAAAGAAAGAGCGCAGAGAAAGAAAGAGAGCACAGAGAGAGAGAGCGCAGAGAGAGAGAAAGAAAGAGCGCAGAGAGAGTGCAGAGAGAGAGAAAGAGCGCAGAGAGAGAAAGAAAGAGCGCAGAGAGAGAAAGAGCGCAGAGAGAGAAAGAGCGCAGAGAGAGAAAGAAAGAGCGCCGAGAGAGAGAGAAAGAAAGAGCGCAGAGAGAGAGAGACAGAAAGAGCGCAGAGAGAGAGAGAAAGAGCGCAGAGAGAGAGAGAAAGAGCGCAGAGAGAGAGAGAATGAGCGCAGAGAGAGAGAGAGAGAAAGAAAGAGCGCAGAGAGAAAGCAAGAGCGCAGAGAGAAAGAAAGAGCGCAGAGAGAAAGAAAGAGCGCAGAGAGAAAGAAAGAGCGCAGAGAGAAAGAAAGAGCGCAGAGAGAGAGCGCAGAGAGAGAAATAAAGAGCGCAGAGAGAGAAATAAAGAGCGCAGAGAAAGAAAGAGCGCAGAGAGAGAGAAAGAAAGAGCGCAGAGAGAGAAAGATAGAGCGCAGAGAGAGAAAGAAAGAGCGCGAAGAGAGAAAAAAAGAGCGCAGAGAGATAGAAAGAAAGAGCGCAGAGAGAAAGAAAGAGAAAGAAAGAGCGCAGAGAGAGAAAGAGAAAGAAAGAGCGCAGAGAGAGAGAAAGAAAGAGCGCAGAGAGAGAAAGATAGAGCGCAGAGAGAGAAAGAAAGAGCGCAAAGAGAGAAAAAAAGAGCACAGAGAGAGAGAGAGAGTTTAGAGAGAGAGATAGAGCGCAGAGAGAGAGATAGAGCGCAGAGAGAGAGAGAGAGAGAGAGCGCAGAGAGAAAGAGAGAGCGCAGAGAGAGAGCGCAGAGAGAGAGAGAGCGCAGAGAGAAAGAGAGAGCGCAGAGAGAGAGAAAGAAAGAGCACAGAGAGAGAGAAAGAAAGAGCGCAGAGAGAGAAAGATAGAGCGCAGAGAGAGAAAGAAAGAGCGCAAAGAGAGAAAAAAAGAGCGCAGAGAGAGAGAAAGAGTGCAGAGAGAGAGAAAGAAAGAGCGCAGAGAGAGAAAGAAAGAGCGCAGAGAGAGAGAGCGCAGAGAGAGAGAGAGCGCAGAGAGAGAGAGAGTGCAGAGAGAGAGTGCAGAGAGAAAGAAAGAGCGCAAAGAGAGAGAGAGCGCAGAGAGAAAGAAAGAGCGCAGAGAGAGAGAAAGGAAGAGCGCAGAGAGAGAAAGAAAGAGCGCAGAGAGAGAAAGAAAGAGCGCAGAGAGAGAGAATGAGCGCAGAGAGAGAGAAAGAGCGCAGCGAGAGAGAGAGAGAGAGCGCAGAGAGAGAGAAAAAGAGCGCAGCGAGAGAGAGAGAAAGAGCGCAGAGAGAGAGAAAGAAAGAGCGCAGAGAGAGAGAAAGAAAGAGCGCAGAGAGAGGAAGAAAGAGTGCAGAGAGAGAGAGAGAGCGCAGAGAGAGAGAAAGAGCGCAGAGAGAAAGAGAGCGCAGACAGAGAGAGAGCGCAGAGAGAAAGCGCAGAGAGAGAGAGAGTGCAGAGAGAGAGAGAGCGTAGAGAGAGAGAAAGAAAGAGCGCAGAGAGAGAGAGCGCAGAGAGAGAGAAAGAAAGAGCGCAGAGAGAAAGAGCACAGAGAGAGAGAAAGAGCGCAGAGAGAGAGAGAGAGCGCAGAGAGAGAGAGAGAGCGCAGAGAGAGAGAGAAAGAGCGCAGAGAGAGAGGGAGAGCGCAGAGAGAGAGAGCGCAGAGAGAGAGAGCGCAGAGAGAGAGAGCGCAGAGAGAGAGAGCGCAGAGAGAGAGAGCGCAGAGAGAGAGAGCGCAGAGAGAGAGAGCGCAGAGAGAAAGAGAGAGCGCAGAGAGAGAGAAAGAAAGAGCGCAGAGAGAGAAAGAAAGGGCGCAGAGAGAGAGAGAAAGAAAGGGTGCAGAGAGAGAGAAAGAAAGAGCGCAGAGAGAGGAAGAAAGAGTGCAGAGAGAGAGAGAGAGCGCAGAGAGAGAGAAAGAGCGCAGAGAGAAAGAGAGCGCAGACAGAGAGAGAGCGCAGAGAGAAAGCGCAGAGAGAGAGAGAGTGCAGAGAGAGAGAGAGCGCAGAGAGAGAGAAAGAAAGAGCGCAGAGAGAGAGAAAGAGCGCAGAGAGAGAGAGAGAGTGCAGAGAGAGAGAGAGAGCGCAGAGAGAGAGAGAAAGAGCGCAGAGAGAGAGAGAAAGAGCGCAGAGAGAAAGGGAGAGCGCAGAGAGAAAGGGAGAGCGCAGAGAGAGAGAGCGCAGAGAGAGAGAGAGCGCAGAGAGAGAGAGCGCAGAGAGAGAGAGCGCAGAGAGAGAGAGCGCAGAGAGAGAGAGCGCAGAGAGAGAGAGCGCAGAGAGAGAGAGCGCAGAGAGAGAGAGCGCAGAGAGAAAGAGAGAGCGCAGAGAGAGAGAAAGAAAGAGCGCAGAGAGAGAAAGAAAGAGCGCCGAGAGAGAGAGAAAGAAAGAGCGCAGAGAGAGAGAGAGAAAGAAAGAGCGCAGAGAGAGAAAGAAAGAAAGAGCGCAGAGAGAGAAAGAAAGAAAGAGCGCAGAGAGAGAGAGAGAGAGCGCAGAGAGAGAGGAAGAAAGAGCGCAGAGAGAAAGAGAAAGAAAGAGCGCAAAGAGAGAGCGCGCATAGAGAGAGAAAGAAAGAGCGCAGAGAGAGAGAAAGAGCGCAGAGAAAGAAAGAGCGCAGAGAGAGAGAGGAAGAAAGAGCGCAGAGAAAGAAAGAAAGAGCGCAGAGAGAGAGAGAGCGCAGAGAGAGAGAGAGAGCGCAGAGAGAGAGAGAGAGCGCAGAGAGAGAGAGAAAGAGCGCAGAGAGAGAGAGAAAGAGCGCAGAGAGAAATGGAGAGCGCAGAGAGAGAGAGAGCGCAGAGAGAGAGAGAGCGCAGAGAGAGAGAGCGCAGAGAGAGAGAGCGCAGAGAGAGAGAGCGCAGAGAGAATGAGAGAGCGCAGAGAGAGAGAAAGAAAGAGCGCAGAGAGAGAAAGAAAGAGCGCCGAGAGAGAGAGAAAGAAAGAGCGCAGAGAGAGAGAGAGAAAGAAAGAGAGCAGAGAGAGAAAGAAAGAAAGAGCGCAGAGAGAGAAAGAAAGAAAGAGCGCAGAGAGAGAGAGAGAGAGAGAGCGCAGAGAGAGAGGAAGAAAGAGCGCAGAGAGAAAGAGAAAGAAAGAGCGCAAAGAGAGAGCGCGCATAGAGAGAGAAAGAAAGAGCGCAGAGAGAGAGAAAGAGCGCAGAGAAAGAAAGAGCGCAGAGAGAGAGAGGAAGAAAGAGCGCAGAGAAAGAAAGAAAGAGCGCAGAGAGAGAAAGAAAGAGCGAAGAGAGAGAAAGAAAGAGCGCAGAGAGAGAGAAAGAGTGCAGAGAGAGAAAGAAAGAGCGCAGAGAGAGAAAGAAAGAGCGCAGAGAGAGAGCGCAGAGAGAGAGAGAGTGCAGAGAGAGAGTGCAGAGAGAGAGAGAGAGCGCAAAGAGAGCGCAGAGAGAGAGAAAGTGCGCAGAGAGAAAGAAAGAGCGCAGAGAGAGAGAAAGGAAGAGCGCAGAGAGAGAAAGAAAGAGCGCAGAGAGAGAAAGAATGAGCGCAGAGAGAGAGAATGAGCGCAGCGAGAGAGAGAGAGAGCGCAGAGAGAGAGAAAGAAAGAGCGCAGCGAGAGAGAGAGAAAGAGCGCAGAGAGAGAGAAAGAAAGAGCGCATAGAGAGAGAGAAAGAAAGGGCGCAGAGAGAGAGAGAAAGAAAGAGCGCAGAGAGAGAGAAAGAGCGCAGAGAGAAAGATAGAGCGCAGAGAGAGAGAGAAAGAGCGCAGAGACAGAGAAAGAAAAAGCGCAGAGAGAGACAAAGAGCGCAGAGAGAGAGAGAAAGAGCGCAAAGAGAGAGAGAAAGAAAGAGCGCAGAGAGAGAATGAGCGCAGAGAGAGAGAAAGAGCGCAGCGAGAGAGAGAGAAAGAGCGCAGAGAGAGAGAGAGAAAGAGCGCAGAGAGAGAGAAAGAAAGAGCGCAGAGAGAGAAAGAAAGGGCGCAGAGAGAGAGAGAGAGCGCAGAGAGAGGAAGAAAGAGCGCAGAGAGAGAGAGAGAAAGAGCGCAGAGAGAGAGAAAGAGCACAGAGAGAAAGAGAGCACAGACAGAGAGAGAGCGCAGAGAAAGAGAGAGAGAGAGAGAGCGCAGAGAGAGAGAGAGCGTAGAGAGAGAGAAAGAAAGAGCGCAGAGAGAGAGAGCGCAGAGAGAGAGAAAGAAAGAGCGCAGAGAGAAAGAAAGAGCACAGAGAGAGAGAGAAAGAGCGCAGAGAGAGAGAGCGCAGAGAGAGAGAGAGAGCGCAGAGAGAGAGAGAAAGCGCAGAGAGAAAGAGAGAGCGCAGACAGAGAGAGAGCGCAGACAGAGAGAGAGCGCAGAGAGAGCGCAGAGAGAAAGAGAGAGCGCAGAGAGAGAGAAAGAAAGAGCGCAGAGAGAGAGAAAGAGCGTAGAGAAAAAAAGAGCGCAGAGAGAGAGAGGAAGAAAGAGCGCAGACAGAGAAAGAAAGAGCACAGAGAGAGAAAGAGCGCAGAGAGAGAGAATGAAAGAGCGCAGAGAGAGCGCAGAGAGAGAAAGAAAGAGCGCAGAGAGAGAGAGGAAGAAAGAGCGCAGACAGAGAAAGAAAGAGCACAGAGAGAGAAAGAGCGCAGAGAGAGAGAAAGAGTGCAGAGAGAGCGCAGAGTGAGAGAAAGAGCGCAGAAAGAGAAAGAAAGAGCGCAGAAAGAGAGAAAGAAAGAGCGCAGAGATAGAGAAAGAAAAAGCGCAGAGAGAGACAAAGAGCGCAGAGAGAGAGAAAGAGCACAGAGAGAAAGAGAGCGCAGACAGAGAGAGAGCGCAGAGAGAGAGAGAGAGCGCAGAGAGAGAGAGCGTAGAGAGAGAGAGAAAGAAAGAGCGCAGAGAGAGAGAGAGCGCAGAGAGAGAGAAAGAAAGAGCGCAGAGAGAGAAAGAAAGAGCGCAGAGAGAGAAAGAAAGAGCATAGAGAAAAAAATAGAAGAAAGAGCGCAGAGAGAGAGAGAAAGAGCGCAGAGAGAAAGAGAGAGTGCAGACAGAGAGAGAGCGCAGAGAGAGAGAGCGCAGAGAGAAAGAGAGAGCGCAAAGAGAGAGAAAGAAAGAGCGCAGAGAGAGAGAAAGAGCATAGAGAAAAAAATAGCGCAGAGAGAGAGAAAGGAAGAGCGCAGAGAGAGAAAGAAAGAGCGCAGAGAGAGAAAGAAAGAGCGCAGAGAGAGAGAATGAGCGCACAGAGAGAGAGAAAGAGCGCAGCGAGAGAGAGAGAGAGCGCAGAGAGAGAGAAAGAAAGAGCGCAGCGAGAGAGAGAGAAAGATCGCAGAGAGAGAGAATGAAAGAGCGCAGAGAGAGAGAAAGAAAGGGCGCAGAGAGAGAAAGAAAGAAAGAGCGCAGAGAGAGAGAGAGAGTGCAGAGAGAGGAAGAAAGAGCGCAGAGAGAGAGAGCGCAGAGAGAGAGAAAGAGCGCAGAGAGAAAGAGAGCGCAGACAGAGAGAGAGCGTAGAGAGAGAGAAAGAAAGAGCGCAGAGAGAGAGAGCGCAGAGAGAGAGAAAGAAAGAGCGCAGAGAGAAAGAAAGAGCACAGAGAGAGAGAAAGAGCGCAGAGAGAGAGAGAGCGCAGAGAGAGAGAGAGCGCAGAGAGAGAGAGAGAGCGCAGAGAGAGAGAGATAGCGCAGAGAGAGAGAGAGAAAGAGCACAGAGAGAAAGAGAGAGCGCAGAGAGAGAGAGCGCAGAGAGAGAGAGCGCAGAGAGAGAGAGCGCAGAGAGAAAGAAAGAGCGCAGAGAGAGAAAGAAAGAGCGCAGAGAGAGAGAAAGAGCGCAGAGAGAGAGAAAGAAAGAGCGCAGAGAGAGAAAGAAAGAGCGCAGAGAGAGAGAGGAAGAAAGAGCGCAGACAGAGAAAGAAAGAGCGCAGAGAAAGAAAGAGAGCACAGAGAGAGAGAGCGCAGAGAGAGAGAAAGAAAGAGCGCAGAGAGAGTGCAGAGAGAGAGAAAGAGCGCAGAGAGAGAAAGAAAGAGCGCAGAGAGAGAAAGAGCGCAGAGAGAGAAAGAGCGCAGAGAGAGAAAGAAAGAGCGCCGAGAGAGAGAGAAAGAAAGAGCGCAGAGAGAGAGAGACAGAAAGAGCGCAGAGAGAGAGAGAAAGAGCGCAGAGAGAGAGAGAAAGAGCGCAGAGAGAGAGAGAATGAGCGCAGAGAGAGAGAGAGAGAAAGAAAGAGCGCAGAGAGAAAGCAAGAGCGCAGAGAGAAAGAAAGAGCGCAGAGAGAAAGAAAGAGCGCAGAGAGAAAGAAAGAGCGCAGAGAGAAAGAAAGAGCGCAGAGAGAGAGCGCAGAGAGAGAAATAAAGAGCGCAGAGAGAGAAATAAAGAGCGCAGAGAAAGAAAGAGCGCAGAGAGAGAGAAAGAAAGAGCGCAGAGAGAGAAAGATAGAGCGCAGAGAGAGAAAGAAAGAGCGCGAAGAGAGAAAAAAAGAGCGCAGAGAGATAGAAAGAAAGAGCGCAGAGAGAAAGAAAGAGAAAGAAAGAGCGCAGAGAGAGAAAGAGAAAGAAAGAGCGCAGAGAGAGAGAAAGAAAGAGCGCAGAGAGAGAAAGATAGAGCGCAGAGAGAGAAAGAAAGAGCGCAAAGAGAGAAAAAAAGAGCACAGAGAGAGAGAGAGAGTTTAGAGAGAGAGATAGAGCGCAGAGAGAGAGAGAGAGAGAGAGCGCAGAGAGAAAGAGAGAGCGCAGAGAGAGAGCGCAGAGAGAGAGAGAGCGCAGAGAGAAAGAGAGAGCGCAGAGAGAGAGAAAGAAAGAGCACAGAGAGAGAGAAAGAAAGAGCGCAGAGAGAGAAAGATAGAGCGCAGAGAGAGAAAGAAAGAGCGCAAAGAGAGAAAAAAAGAGCGCAGAGAGAGAGAAAGAGTGCAGAGAGAGAGAAAGAAAGAGCGCAGAGAGAGAAAGAAAGAGCGCAGAGAGAGAGAGCGCAGAGAGAGAGAGAGCGCAGAGAGAGAGAGAGTGCAGAGAGAGAGTGCAGAGAGAAAGAAAGAGCGCAAAGAGAGAGAGAGCGCAGAGAGAAAGAAAGAGCGCAGAGAGAGAGAAAGGAAGAGCGCAGAGAGAGAAAGAAAGAGCGCAGAGAGAGAAAGAAAGAGCGCAGAGAGAGAAAGAAAGAGCGCAGAGAGAGAGAATGAGCGCAGAGAGAGAGAAAGAGCGCAGCGAGAGAGAGAGAGAGAGCGCAGAGAGAGAGAAAAAGAGCGCAGCGAGAGAGAGAGAAAGAGCGCAGAGAGAGAGAAAGAAAGAGCGCAGAGAGAGAGAAAGAAAGAGCGCAGAGAGAGGAAGAAAGAGTGCAGAGAGAGAGAGAGAGCGCAGAGAGAGAGAAAGAGCGCAGAGAGAAAGAGAGCGCAGACAGAGAGAGAGCGCAGAGAGAAAGCGCAGAGAGAGAGAGAGTGCAGAGAGAGAGAGAGCGTAGAGAGAGAGAAAGAAAGAGCGCAGAGAGAGAGAGCGCAGAGAGAGAGAAAGAAAGAGCGCAGAGAGAAAGAGCACAGAGAGAGAGAAAGAGCGCAGAGAGAGAGAGAGAGCGCAGAGAGAGAGAGAGAGCGCAGAGAGAGAGAGAAAGAGCGCAGAGAGAGAGGGAGAGCGCAGAGAGAGAGAGCGCAGAGAGAGAGAGCGCAGAGAGAGAGAGCGCAGAGAGAGAGAGCGCAGAGAGAGAGAGCGCAGAGAGAGAGAGCGCAGAGAGAGAGAGCGCAGAGAGAAAGAGAGAGCGCAGAGAGAGAGAAAGAAAGAGCGCAGAGAGAGAAAGAAAGGGCGCAGAGAGAGAGAGAAAGAAAGGGTGCAGAGAGAGAGAAAGAAAGAGCGCAGAGAGAGGAAGAAAGAGTGCAGAGAGAGAGAGAGAGCGCAGAGAGAGAGAAAGAGCGCAGAGAGAAAGAGAGCGCAGACAGAGAGAGAGCGCAGAGAGAAAGCGCAGAGAGAGAGAGAGTGCAGAGAGAGAGAGAGCGCAGAGAGAGAGAAAGAAAGAGCGCAGAGAGAGAGAAAGAGCGCAGAGAGAGAGAGAGAGTGCAGAGAGAGAGAGAGAGCGCAGAGAGAGAGAGAAAGAGCGCAGAGAGAGAGAGAAAGAGCGCAGAGAGAAAGGGAGAGCGCAGAGAGAAAGGGAGAGCGCAGAGAGAGAGAGCGCAGAGAGAGAGAGCGCAGAGAGAGAGAGCGCAGAGAGAGAGAGAGCGCAGAGAGAGAGAGCGCAGAGAGAGAGAGCGCAGAGAGAGAGAGCGCAGAGAGAAAGAGAGAGCGCAGAGAGAGAGAAAGAAAGAGCGCAGAGAGAGAAAGAAAGAGCGCCGAGAGAGAGAGAAAGAAAGAGCGCAGAGAGAGAGAGAGAAAGAAAGAGCGCAGAGAGAGAAAGAAAGAAAGAGCGCAGAGAGAGAAAGAAAGAAAGAGCGCAGAGAGAGAGAGAGAGAGCGCAGAGAGAGAGGAAGAAAGAGCGCAGAGAGAAAGAGAAAGAAAGAGCGCAAAGAGAGAGCGCGCATAGAGAGAGAAAGAAAGAGCGCAGAGAGAGAGAAAGAGCGCAGAGAAAGAAAGAGCGCAGAGAGAGAGAGGAAGAAAGAGCGCAGAGAAAGAAAGAAAGAGCGCAGAGAGAGAGAGAGCGCAGAGAGAGAGAGAGAGCGCAGAGAGAGAGAGAAAGAGCGCAGAGAGAGAGAGAAAGAGCGCAGAGAGAAATGGAGAGCGCAGAGAGAGAGAGAGCGCAGAGAGAGAGAGAGCGCAGAGAGAGAGAGCGCAGAGAGAGAGAGCGCAGAGAGAGAGAGCGCAGAGAGAATGAGAGAGCGCAGAGAGAGAGAAAGAAAGAGCGCAGAGAGAGAAAGAAAGAGCGCCGAGAGAGAGAGAAAGAAAGAGCGCAGAGAGAGAGAGAGAAAGAAAGAGAGCAGAGAGAGAAAGAAAGAAAGAGAGCAGAGAGAGAAAGAAAGAAAGAGCGCAGAGAGAGAGAGAGAGAGAGAGCGCAGAGAGAGAGGAAGAAAGAGCGCAGAGAGAAAGAGAAAGAAAGAGCGCAAAGAGAGAGCGCGCATAGAGAGAGAAAGAAAGAGCGCAGAGAGAGAGAAAGAGCGCAGAGAAAGAAAGAGCGCAGAGAGAGAGAGGAAGAAAGAGCGCAGAGAAAGAAAGAAAGAGCGCAGAGAGAGAAAGAAAGAGCGAAGAGAGAGAAAGAAAGAGCGCAGAGAGAGAGAAAGAGTGCAGAGAGAGAAAGAAAGAGCGCAGAGAGAGAAAGAAAGAGCGCAGAGAGAGAGCGCAGAGAGAGAGAGAGTGCAGAGAGAGAGTGCAGAGAGAGAGAGAGAGCGCAAAGAGAGCGCAGAGAGAGAGAAAGTGCGCAGAGAGAAAGAAAGAGCGCAGAGAGAGAGAAAGGAAGAGCGCAGAGAGAGAAAGAAAGAGCGCAGAGAGAGAAAGAATGAGCGCAGAGAGAGAGAATGAGCGCAGCGAGAGAGAGAGAGAGCGCAGAGAGAGAGAAAGAAAGAGCGCAGCGAGAGAGAGAGAAAGAGCGCAGAGAGAGAGAAAGAAAGAGCGCATAGAGAGAGAGAAAGAAAGGGCGCAGAGAGAGAGAGAAAGAAAGAGCGCAGAGAGAGAGAGAGAGCGCAGAGAGAGGAAGAAAGAGTGCAGAGAGAGAGAGAGAGCGCAGAGAGAGAGAAAGAGCGCAGAGAGAAAGAGAGCGCAGACAGAGAGAGAGCGCAGAGAGAGAGAGAGCGCAGAGAGAGAGAGAGTGCAGAGAGAGAGAGAGCGTAGAGAGAGAGAAAGAAAGAGCGCAGAGAGAGAGAGCGCAGAGAGAGAGAAAGAAAGAGCGCAGAGAGAAAGAAAGAGCACAGAGAGAGAGAGAGCGCAGAGAGAGAGAGAGCGCAGAGAGAGAGGAAGAAAGAGCGCAGACAGAGAAAGAAAGAGCGCAGAGAGAGAAAGAAAGAGCGCAGAGAGAGAGAAAGAAAGAGTGCAGAGAGAGCGCAGAGAGAGAGAAAGAGCGCAGAGAGAGAAAGAGAGCGCAGAGAGAGAGAGGAAGAAAGAGCGCAGAGAGTGAAAGAGCGCAGAGAGAGAGAGCGCAGAGAGAGAGAAAGAGCGCAGAGAGAGAAAGAAAGAGCGCAGAGAGAGAGAGAAAGAAAGAGCGCAGAGAGAGAGAGACAGAAAGAGCGCAGAGAGAGAGAAAGAGCGCAGAGAGAGAGAGAGAGAGCGCAGAGAGAGAGAAAGAGCGCAGAGAGAGAGAGAAAGAAAGAGCACAGAGAGAAAGAAAGAGCGCAGAGAGAAATAAAGAGCGCAGAGAGAGAAAGAAAGAGCGCAGAGAAAGAAAGAGCGCAGAGAGAGAGAAAGAAAGAGCGCAGAGAGAGAAAGATAGAGCGCAGAGAGAGAAAGATAGAGCGCAGAGAGAGAAAGATAGAGCGCAGAGAGAGAAAGAAAGAGCGCAAAGAGAGAAAAAAAGAGCGCAGAGAGATAGAAAGAAAGAGCGCAGAGAGAAAGAAAGAAAGAGCGCAGAGAGCGAGAGAGAGAGCGCAGAGAGAGAAAGAGAAAGAAAGAGCGCAGAGAGAGAAAGAGAAAGAAAGAGCGCAGAGAGAGAGAAAGCGTGCAGAGAGAGAGAAAGAGCGCAGAGAGAGAAAGAGAAAGAAAGAGCGCAGAGAGAGAAAGAGCGCAGAGAGAGAAAGAGCGCAGAGAGAGAAAGAGCGCAGAGAGAGAAAGAGCGCAGAGAGAGAAAGAGCGCAGAGAGAAAGATAGAGCGCAGAGAGAGAGAGAGAAAGAGCGCAGAGACAGAGAAAGAAAAAGCGCAGAGAGAGACAAAGAGCGCAGAGAGAGAGAGAAAGAGCGCAAAGAGAGAGAGAAAGAAAGAGCGCAGAGAGAGAATGAGCGCAGAGAGAGAGAAAGAGCGCAGCGAGAGAGAGAGAAAGAGCGCAGAGAGAGAGAGAGAAAGAGCGCAGAGAGAGAGAAAGAAAGAGCGCAGAGAGAGAAAGGGCGCAGAGAGAGAAAGAAAGAAAGAGCGCAGAGAGAGAGAGAGAGCGCAGAGAGAGGAAGAAAGAGCGCAGAGAGAGAGAGAGAAAGAGCGCAGAGAGAGAGAAAGAGCACAGAGAGAAAGAGAGCGCAGACAGAGAGAGAGCGCAGAGAAAGAGAGAGAGAGAGAGAGCGCAGAGAGAGAGAGAGCGTAGAGAGAGAGAAAGAAAGAGCGCAGAGAGAGAGAGCGCAGAGAGAAAGAAAGAGCGCAGAGAGAGAGAGCGCAGAGAGAGAGAAAGAAAGAGCGCAGAGAGAAAGAAAGAGCACAGAGAGAGAGAGAGAGCACAGAGAGAGAGAGAAAGCGCAGAGAGAAAGAGAGAGCGCAGACAGAGAGAGAGCGCAGACAGAGAGAGAGCGCAGAGAGAGCGCAGAGAGAAAGAGAGAGCGCAGAGAGAGAGAAAGAAAGAGCGCAGAGAGAGAGAAAGAGCGTAGAGAAAAAAAGAGCGCAGAGAGAGAGAGGAAGAAAGAGCGCAGACAGAGAAAGAAAGAGCGCAGAGAGAGAAAGAAAGAGCGCAGAGAGAGAGAGAGCGCAGAGAGAGAGAATGAAAGAGCGCAGAGAGAGCGCAGAGAGAGAAAGAAAGAGCGCAGAGAGAGAGAGGAAGAAAGAGCGCAGACAGAGAAAGAAAGAGCACAGAGAGAGAAAGAGCGCAGAGAGAGAGAAAGAGTGCAGAGAGAGCGCAGAGTGAGAGAAAGAGCGCAGAGAGAGAAAGAAAGAGCGCAGAAAGAGAGAAAGAAAGAGCGCAGAGATAGAGAAAGAAAAAGCGCAGAGAGAGACAAAGAGCGCAGAGAGAGAGAAAGAGCGCAGAGAGAAAGAGAGCGCAGACAGAGAGAGAGCGCAGAGAGAGAGAGAGAGCGCAGAGAGAGAGAGCGTAGAGAGAGAGAAAGAAAGAGCGCAGAGAGAGAGAGCGCAGAGAGAGAGAAAGAAAGAGCGCCGAGAGAGAGAGAAAGAAAGAGCGCAGAGAGAGAGAGAAAGAAAGAGCGCAGAGAGAGAAAGAAAGAAAGAGCGCAGAGAGAGAAAGAAAGAAAGAGCGCAGAGAGAGAGAGAGAGAGAGCGCAGAGAGAGAGGAAGAAAGAGCGCAGAGAGAAAGAGAAAGAAAGAGCGCAAAGAGAGAGCGCGCATAGAGAGAGAAAGAAAGAGCGCAGAGAGAGAGAAAGAGCGCAGAGAAAGAAAGAGCGCAGAGAGAGAGAGGAAGAAAGAGCGCAGAGAAAGAAAGAAAGAGCGCAGAGAGAGAAAGAAAGAGCGAAGAGAGAGAAAGAAAGAGCGCAGAGAGAGAGAAAGAGTGCAGAGAGAGAAAGAAAGAGTGCAGAGAGAGAAAGAAAGAGCGCAGAGAGAGAAAGAAAGAGCGCAGAGAGAGAGAGAGTGCAGAGAGAGAGTGCAGAGAGAGAGAGAGAGCGCAAAGAGAGAGAGAGCGCAGAGAGAGAGAAAGTGCGCAGAGAGAAAGAAAGAGCGCAGAGAGAGAGAAAGGAAGAGCGCAGAGAGAGAAAGAAAGAGCGCAGAGAGAGAGAATGAGCGCAGAGAGAGAGAATGAGCGCAGAGAGAGAGAGAGAGCGCAGCGAGAGAGAGAGAGAGCGCAGAGAGAGAGAAAGAAAGAGCGCAGCGAGAGAGAGAGAGCGCAGAGAGAGAGAAAGAAAGAGCGCATAGAGAGAGAGAAAGAAAGGGCGCAGAGAGAGAGAGAAAGAAAGAGCGCAGAGAGAGAGAGAGAGCGCAGAGAGAGGAAGAAAGAGTGCAGAGAGAGAGAGAGAGCGCAGAGAGAGAGAAAGAGCGCAGAGAGAAAGAGAGCGCAGACAGAGAGAGAGCGCAGAGAGAGAGAGAGCGCAGAGAGAGAGAGAGTGCAGAGAGAGAGAGAGCGTAGAGAGAGAGAAAGAAAGAGCGCAGAGAGAGAGAGAGCGCAGAGAGAGAGAAAGAAAGAGCGCAGAGAGAAAGAAAGAGCACAGAGAGAGAGAGAGCGCAGAGAGAGAGAGAGCGCAGAGAGAGAGAGAGAGAGCGCAGAGAGAGAGAGAAAGAGCGCAGAGAGAAAGGGAGAGCGCAGAGAGAGAGAGCGCAGAGAGAGAGCGCAGAGAGAAAGAGAGAGCGCAGAGAGAGAGAAAGAAAGAGCGCAGAGAGAGAGAAAGAGCGTAGAGAAAAAAAGAGCGCAGAGAGAGAGGAAGAAAGAGCGCAGACAGAGAAAGAAAGAGCGCAGAGAGAGAAAGAAAGAGCGCAGAGAGAGAGAAAGAAAGAGTGCAGAGAGAGCGCAGAGAGAGAGAAAGAGCGCAGAGAGAGAAAGAAAGAGCGCAGAGAGAGAGAGGAAGAAAGAGCGCAGAGAGTGAAAGAGCGCAGAGAGAGAGAGCGCAGAGAGAGAGAAAGAGCGCAGAGAGAGAAAGAAAGAGCGCAGAGAGAGAGAGAAAGAAAGAGCGCAGAGAGAGAGAGACAGAAAGAGCGCAGAGAGAGAGAAAGAGCGCAGAGAGAGAGAGAGCGCAGAGAGAGAGAAAGAGCACAGAGAGAGAGAGAAAGAAAGAGCGCAGAGAGAAATAAAGAGCGCAGAGAGAGAAAGAAAGAGCGCAGAGAGAGAAAGAAAGAGCGCAGAGAAAGAAAGAGCGCAGAGAGAGAGAAAGAAAGAGCGCAGAGAGAGAAAGATAGAGCGCAGAGAGAGAAAGATAGAGCGCAGAGAGAGAAAGAAAGAGCGCAAAGAGAGAAAAAAAGAGCGCAGAGAGATAGAAAGAAAGAGCGCAGAGAGAAAGAAAGAAAGAGCGCAGAGAGCGAGAGAGAGAGCGCAGAGAGAGAAAGAGAAAGAAAGAGCGCAGAGAGAGAAAGAGAAAGAAAGAGCGCAGAGAGAGAGAAAGCGTGCAGAGAGAGAGAAAGAGCGCAGAGAGAGAAAGAGAAAGAAAGAGCGCAGAGAGAGAAAGAGCGCAGAGAGAGAAAGAGCGCAGAGAGAAAGATAGAGCGCAGAGAGAGAGAGAGAAAGAGCGCAGAGACAGAGAAAGAAAAAGCGCAGAGAGAGACAAAGAGCGCAGAGAGAGAGAGAAAGAGCGCAAAGAGAGAGAGAAAGAAAGAGCGCAGAGAGAGAATGAGCGCAGAGAGAGAGAAAGAGCGCAGCGAGAGAGAGAGAAAGAGCGCAGAGAGAGAGAGAGAAAGAGCGCAGAGAGAGAGAAAGAAAGAGCGCAGAGAGAGAAAGAAAGGGCGCAGAGAGAGAAAGAAAGAAAGAGCGCAGAGAGAGAGAGCGCAGAGAGAGAAGAAAGAGCGCAGAGAGAGAGAGAGAAAGAGCGCAGAGAGAGAGAAAGAGCACAGAGAGAAAGAGAGCGCAGACAGAGAGAGAGCGCAGAGAAAGAGAGAGAGAGAGAGAGCGCAGAGAGAGAGAGAGCGTAGAGAGAGAGAAAGAAAGAGCGCAGAGAGAGAGAGCGCAGAGAGAGAGAAAGAAAGAGCGCAGAGAGAAAGAAAGAGCACAGAGAGAGAGAAAGAGCGCAGAGAGAGAGAGCGCAGAGAGAGAGAGAGAGCGCAGAGAGAGAGAGAAAGCGCAGAGAGAAAGAGAGAGAGCGCAGACAGAGAGAGAGCGCAGAGAGAGCGCAGAGAGAAAGAGAGAGCGCAGAGAGAGAGAAAGAAAGAGCGCAGAGAGAGAGAAAGAGCGTAGAGAAAAAAAGAGCGCAGAGAGAGAGAGGAAGAAAGAGCGCAGACAGAGAAAGAAAGAGCGCAGAGAGAGAAAGAAAGAGCGCAGAGAGAGAGAAAGAGCGCAGAGAGAGAGAATGAAAGAGCGCAGAGAGAGCGCAGAGAGAGAAAGAAAGAGCGCAGAGAGAGAGAGGAAGAAAGAGCGCAGACAGAGAAAGAAAGAGCACAGAGAGAGAAAGAGCGCAGAGAGAGAGAAAGAGTGCAGAGAGAGCGCAGAGTGAGAGAAAGAGCGCAGAGAGAGAAAGAAAGAGCGCAGAAAGAGAGAAAGAAAGAGCGCAGAGAGAGAGAAAGAGCGCAGAGAGAAAGAGAGCGCAGACAGAGAGAGAGCGCAGAGAGAGAGAGAGAGCGCAGAGAGAGAGAGCGTAGAGAGAGAGAAAGAAAGAGCGCAGAGAGAGAGAGCGCAGAGAGAAAGAAAGAGCGCAGAGAGAGAAAGAAAGAGTGCAGAGAGAGAAAGAAAGAGCATAGAGAAAAAAATAGAAGAAAGAGCGCAGACAGAGAGAGAGAAAGAGCGCAGAGAGAGAGAGAAAGAGCGCAGAGAGAAAGAGAGAGTGCAGACAGAGAGAGAGCGCAGAGAGAGAGAGCGCAGAGAGAAAGAGAGAGCGCAAAGAGAGAGAAAGAAAGAGCGCAGAGAGAGAGAAAGAGCATAGAGAAAAAAATAGCGCAGAGAGAGAGAAAGGAAGAGCGCAGAGAGAGAAAGAAAGAGCGCAGAGAGAGAAAGAAAGAGCGCAGAGAGAGAGAATGAGCGCAGAGAGAGAGAAAGAGCGCAGCGAGAGAGAGAGAGAGCGCAGAGAGAGAGAAAGAAAGAGCGCAGCGAGAGAGAGAGAAAGAGCGCAGAGAGAGAGAATGAAAGAGCGCAGAGAGAGAGAAAGAAAGGGCGCAGAGAGAGAAAGAAAGAAAGAAAGAGCGCAGAGAGAGAGAGAGAGTGCAGAGAGAGGAAGAAAGAGCGCAGAGAGAGAGAGCGCAGAGAGAGAGAAAGAGCGCAGAGAGAAAGAGAGCGCAGAGAGAAAGAGCGTAGAGAGAGAGAAAGAAAGAGCGCAGAGAGAGAGAGCGCAGAGAGAGAGAAAGAAAGAGCGCAGAGAGAAAGAAAGAGCACAGAGAGAGAGAAAGAGCGCAGAGAGAGAGAGAGCGCAGAGAGAGAGAGAGAGCGCAGAGAGAGAGAGAGAGCGCAGAGAGAGAGAGCGCAGAGAGAGAGAGCGCAGAGAGAAAGAGAGAGCGCAGAGAGAAAGAGAGAGCGCAGAGAGAGAGAAAGAAAGAGCGCAGAGAGAGAGAAAGAACGTAGAGAAAAAAAGAGCGCAGAGAGAGAGGAAGAAAGAGCGCAGACAGAGAAAGAAAGAGCGCAGAGAGAGAAAGAAAGAGCGCAGAGAGAGAGAAAGAGCGCAGAGAGAGAGAAAGAAAGAGCGCAGAGAGAGAAAGAAAGAGCGCAGAGAGAGAGAGGAAGAAAGAGCGCAGACAGAGAAAGAAAGAGCGCAGAGAAAGAAAGAAAGAGCACAGAGAGAGAGAGCGCAGAGAGAGAGAAAGAAAGAGCGCAGAGAGAGCGCAGAGAGAGAGAAAGAGCGCAGAGAGAGAAAGAAAGAGCGCAGAGAGAGAAAGAGCGCAGAGAGAGAAAGAGCGCAGAGAGAGAAAGAAAGAGCGCCGAGAGAGAGAGAAAGAAAGAGCGCAGAGAGAGAGAGACAGAAAGAGCGCAGAGAGAGAGAGAAAGAGCGCAGAGAGAGAGAGAAAGAGCGCAGAGAGAGAGAGAGAAAGAAAGAGCGCAGAGAGAAAGAAAGAGCGCAGAGAGAAAGAAAGAGCGCAGAGAGAAAGAAAGAGCGCAGAGAGAAAGAAAGAGCGCAGAGAGAAAGAAAGAGCGCAGAGAGAGAGCGCAGAGAGAGAAATAAAGAGCGCAGAGAGAGAAAGAAAGAGCGCAGAGAGAGAAAGAGCGCAGAGAGAGAGAAAGAGCGTAGAGAAAAAAATTGCAGAGAGAGAGGAAGAAAGAGCGCAGACAGAGAAAGAAAGAGCGCAGAGAGAGAGAGAAAGAGCACAGAGAGAGAGAAAGAGCACAGAGAGAAAGAAAGAGCGCAGAGAGAGAAAGAGAGAGCGCAGAGAGAGAGCGCAGACAGAGAGAGTGCGCAGACAGAGAGAGAGCGCAGAGAGAAAGAGAGAGCGCAGAGAGAGAGAAAGAAAGAGCGCAGAGAGAGAGAAAGAGCGTAGAGAAAAAAAGCGCAGAGAGAGAGGAAGAAAGAGCGCAGACAGAGAAAGAAAAAGCGCAGAGAGAGAAAGAAAGAGCGCAGAGAGAGAGAAAGAAAGAGCGCAGAGAGAGAGAAAGAAAGAGCGCAGATAGAGGAGCGCAGAGAGAGAAAGAAAGAGCGCAGAGAGAGAGAAAGAAAGAGCGCAGAGAGAGAGCGCAGAGAGAGAGCGCAGAGAGAGAGCGCAGAGAGAGAGCGCAGAGAGAGAGCGCAGAGAGAGAGCGCAGAGAGAGAGCGCAGAGAGAGAGCGCAGAGAGAGAGCGCAGAGAGAGAGAAAGAGCGCAGAGAGAGACAGAAAGAGCGCAGAGAGAGACAGAAAGAGCGCAGAGAGAGAGAGACAGAAAGAGCGCAGAGAGAGAGAGACAGAAAGAGCGCAGAGAGAAAGAAAGAAAGAGCGCAGAGAGAGAGAGCGCAGAGAGAGAGAGAGAGAGAGCGCAAAGAGAGAGAGAGAGAAAGAGCGCAAAGAGAGAGAGATAGAGAGAGCGCAGAGAGAAAGAAAGAGCGCAGAGAGAGAGAGAAAGAGCGCAGAGAGAGAGAAAGAGCGCAGAGAGAGAAATAAAGAGCGCAGAGAGAGAAAGAAAGAGCGCAGAGAAAGAAAGAGCGCAGAGAGAGAGAAAGAAAGAGCGCAGAGAGAGATAGAAAGAGCGCAGAGAGAAAGAAAGAGCGCAGAGAGAGAGAAAGAAAGAGTGCAGAGAGAGCGCAGAGAGAGAGAAAGAGCGCAGAGAGAGAAAGAAAGAGCGCAGAGAGAGAGAGGAAGAAAGAGCGCAGAGAGTGAAAGAGCGCAGAGAGAGAGAGCGCAGAGAGAGAGAGAGAGCGCAGAGAGAGAGAAAGAGCGCAGAGAGAGAAAGAAAGAGCGCAGAGAGAGAGAAAGAAAGAGCGCAGAGAGAGAGAGACAGAAAGAGCGCAGAGAGAGAGAAAGAGCGCAGAGAGAGAGAGAGCGCAGAGAGAGAGAAAGAGCGCAGAGAGAGAGAGAAAGAAAGAGCACAGAGAGAAAGAAAGAGCGCAGAGAGAAATAAAGAGCGCAGAGAGAGAAAGAAAGAGCGCAGAGAAAGAAAGAGCGCAGAGAGAGAGAAAGAAAGAGCGCAGAGAGAAAGATAGAGCGCAGAGAGAGAAAGATAGAGCGCAGAGAGAGAAAGAAAGAGCGCAAAGAGAGAAAAAAAGAGCGCAGAGAGATAGACAGAAAGAGCGCAGAGAGAAAGAAAGAAAGAGCGCAGAGAGCGAGAGAGAGAGCGCAGAGAGAGAAAGAGAAAGAAAGAGCGCAGAGAGAGAAAGAGAAAGAAAGAGCGCAGAGAGAGAGAAAGAGCGCAGAGAGAGAGAGAATGAGCGCAGAGAGAGAGAGAGAGAAAGAAAGAGCGCAGAGAGAAAGAAAGAGCGCAGAGAGAAAGAAAGAGCGCAGAGAGAAAGAAAGAGCGCAGAGAGAAAGAAAGAGCGCAGAGAGAAAGAAAGAGCGCAGAGAGAAAGAAAGAGCGCAGAGAGAGAGCGCAGAGAGAGAGAGAGAGCGCAGAGAGAGAGAGAAAGCGCAGAGAGAAAGAGAGAGCGCAGACAGAGAGAGAGCGCAGACAGAGAGAGAGCGCAGAGAGAGCGCAGAGAGAAAGAGAGAGCGCAGAGAGAGAGAAAGAAAGAGCGCAGAGAGAGAGAAAGAGCGTAGAGAAAAAAAGAGCGCAGAGAGGAAGAAAGAGCGCAGACAGAGAAAGAAAGAGCGCAGAGAGAGAAAGAAAGAGCGCAGAGAGAGAGAAAGAGCGCAGAGAGAGAGAATGAAAGAGCGCAGAGAGAGCGCAGAGCGAGAAAGAAAGAGCGCAGAGAGAGAGGAAGAAAGAGCGCAGACAGAGAAAGAAAGAGCACAGAGAGAGAAAGAGCGCAGAGAGAAAGAAAGAGTGCAGAGAGAGCGCAGAGTGAGAGAAAGAGCGCAGAAAGAGAAAGAAAGAGCGCAGAAAGAGAGAAAGAAAGAGCGCAGAGATAGAGAAAGAAAAAGCGCAGAGAGAGACAAAGAGCGCAGAGAGAGAGAAAGAGCGCAGAGAGAAAGAGAGCGCAGACAGAGAGAGAGCGCAGAGAGAGAGAGAGCGCAGAGAGAGAGAGCGTAGAGAGAGAGAAAGAAAGAGCGCAGAGAGAGAGAGAGCGCAGAGAGAGAGAAAGAAAGAGCGCAGAGAGAGAAAGAAAGAGCGCAGAGAGAGAAAGAAAGAGCATAGAGAAAAAAATAGAAGAAAGAGCGCAGACAGAGAGAGAGAAAGAGCGCAGAGAGAGAGAGAAAGAGCGCAGAGAGAAAGAGAGAGTGCAGAGAGAGAGAGCGCAGAGAGAAAGAGAGAGCGCAAAGAGAGAGAAAGAAAGAGCGCAGAGAGAGAGAAAGAGCATAGAGAAAAAAATAGCGCAGAGATAGAGAAAGGAAGAGCGCAGAGAGAGAAAGAAAGAGCGCAGAGAGAGAAAGAAAGAGCGCAGAGAGAGAAAGAAAGAGCGCAGAGAGAGAGAATGAGCGCAGAGAGAGAGAAAGAGCGCAGCGAGAGAGAGAGAGAGCGCAGAGAGAGAGAAAGAAAGAGCGCAGCGAGAGAGAGAGAAAGATCGCAGAGAGAGAGAATGAAAGAGCGCAGAGAGAGAGAAAGAAAGGGCGCAGAGAGAGAAAGAAAGAAAGAGCGCAGAGAGAGAGAGAGTGCAGAGAGAGGAAGAAAGAGCGCAGAGAGAGAGAGAGAGCGCAGAGAGAGAGAAAGAGCGCAGAGAGAAAGAGAGCGCAGACAGAGAGAGAGCGTAGAGAGAGAGAAAGAAAGAGCGCAGAGAGAGAGAGCGCAGAGAGAGAGAAAGAAAGAGCGCAGAGAGAAAGAAAGAGCGCAGAGAGAGAGAGAGCGCAGAAAGAGAGAGAGAGCGCAGAGAGAGAGAGAGAGCGCAGAGAGAGAGAGAGAAAGAGCACAGAGAGAAAGAGAGAGCGCAGAGAGAGAGAGCGCAGAGAGAGAGAGCGCAGAGAGAAAGAAAGAGCGCAGACAGAGAAAGAAAGAGCGCAGAGAGAGAAAGAAAGAGCGCAGAGAGAGAGAAAGAGCGCAGAGAGAGAGAAAGAAAGAGCGCAGAGAGAGAAAGAAAGAGCGCAGAGAGAGAGAGGAAGAAAGAGCGCAGACAGAGAAAGAAAGAGCGCAGAGAAAGAAAGAAAGAGCACAGAGAGAGAGAAAGAAAGAGCGCAGAGAGAGCGCAGAGAGAGAGAAAGAGCGCAGAGAGAGAAAGAAAGAGCGCAGAGAGAGAAAGAGCGCAGAGAGAGAAAGAGCGCAGAGAGAGAAAGAAAGAGCGCCGAGAGAGAGAGAAAGAAAGAGCGCAGAGAGAGAGAGACAGAAAGAGCGCAGAGAGAGAGAGAAAGAGCGCAGAGAGAGAGAGAAAGAGCGCAGAGAGAGAGAGAATGAGCGCAGAGAGAGAGAGAGAAAGAAAGAGCGCAGAGAGAGAGAGCGCAGAGAGAAAGAAAGAGCGCAGAGAGAGAGAGCGCAGAGAGAGAGAAAGAAAGAGCGCAGAGAGAAAGAAAGAGCACAGAGAGAGAGAGAGAGCACAGAGAGAGAGAGAAAGCGCAGAGAGAAAGAGAGAGCGCAGACAGAGAGAGAGCGCAGACAGAGAGAGAGCGCAGAGAGAGCGCAGAGAGAAAGAGAGAGCACAGAGAGAGAGAAAGAAAGAGCGCAGAGAGAGAGAAAGAGCGTAGAGAAAAAAAGAGCGCAGAGAGAGAGAGGAAGAAAGAGCGCAGACAGAGAAAGAAAGAGCGCAGAGAGAGAAAGAAAGAGCGCAGAGAGAGAGAGAGCGCAGAGAGAGAGAATGAAAGAGCGCAGAGAGAGCGCAGAGAGAGAAAGAAAGAGCGCAGAGAGAGAGAGGAAGAAAGAGCGCAGACAGAGAAAGAAAGAGCACAGAGAGAGAAAGAGCGCAGAGAGAGAGAAAGAGTGCAGAGAGAGCGCAGAGTGAGAGAAAGAGCGCAGAGAGAGAAAGAAAGAGCGCAGAAAGAGAGAAAGAAAGAGCGCAGAGATAGAGAAAGAAAAAGCGCAGAGAGAGACAAAGAGCGCAGAGAGAGAGAAAGAGCGCAGAGAGAAAGAGAGCGCAGACAGAGAGAGAGCGCAGAGAGAGAGAGAGCGCAGAGAGAGAGAGCGTAGAGAGAGAGAAAGAAAGAGCGCAGAGAGAGAGAGCGCAGAGAGAGAGAAAGAAAGAGCGCCGAGAGAGAGAGAAAGAAAGAGCGCAGAGAGAGAGAGAAAGAAAGAGCGCAGAGAGAGAAAGAAAGAAAGAGCGCAGAGAGAGAAAGAAAGAAAGAGCGCAGAGAGAGAGAGAGAGAGAGCGCAGAGAGAGAGGAAGAAAGAGCGCAGAGAGAAAGAGAAAGAAAGAGCGCAAAGAGAGAGCGCGCATAGAGAGAGAAAGAAAGAGCGCAGAGAGAGAGAAAGAGCGCAGAGAAAGAAAGAGCGCAGAGAGAGAGAGGAAGAAAGAGCGCAGAGAAAGAAAGAAAGAGCGCAGAGAGAGAAAGAAAGAGCGAAGAGAGAGAAAGAAAGAGCGCAGAGAGAGAGAAAGAGTGCAGAGAGAGAAAGAAAGAGTGCAGAGAGAGAAAGAAAGAGCGCAGAGAGAGAAAGAAAGAGCGCAGAGAGAGAGAGCGCAGAGAGAGAGAGAGTGCAGAGAGAGAGTGCAGAGAGAGAGAGAGAGCGCAAAGAGAGAGAGAGCGCAGAGAGAGAGAAAGTGCGCAGAGAGAAAGAAAGAGCGCAGAGAGAGAGAAAGGAAGAGCGCAGAGAGAGAAAGAAAGAGCGCAGAGAGAGAGAATGAGCGCAGAGAGAGAGAATGAGCGCAGAGAGAGAGAGAGAGCGCAGCGAGAGAGAGAGAGAGCGCAGAGAGAGAGAAAGAAAGAGCGCAGCGAGAGAGAGAGAGCGCAGAGAGAGAGAAAGAAAGAGCGCATAGAGAGAGAGAAAGAAAGGGCGCAGAGAGAGAGAGAAAGAAAGAGCGCAGAGAGAGAGAGAGAGCGCAGAGAGAGGAAGAAAGAGTGCAGAGAGAGAGAGAGAGCGCAGAGAGAGAGAAAGAGCGCAGAGAGAAAGAGAGCGCAGACAGAGAGAGAGCGCAGAGAGAGAGAGAGCGCAGAGAGAGAGAGAGCGCAGAGAGAGAGAGAGTGCAGAGAGAGAGAGAGCGTAGAGAGAGAGAAAGAAAGAGCGCAGAGAGAGAGAGAGCGCAGAGAGAGAGAAAGAAAGAGCGCAGAGAGAAAGAAAGAGCACAGAGAGAGAGAGAGCGCAGAGAGAGAGAGAGCGCAGAGAGAGAGAGAGAGAGCGCAGAGAGAGAGAGAAAGAGCGCAGAGAGAAAGGGAGAGCGCAGAGAGAGAGAGCGCAGAGAGAGAGCGCAGAGAGAAAGAGAGAGCGCAGAGAGAGAGAAAGAAAGAGCGCAGAGAGAGAGAAAGAGCGTAGAGAAAAAAAGAGCGCAGAGAGAGAGGAAGAAAGAGCGCAGACAGAGAAAGAAAGAGCGCAGAGAGAGAAAGAAAGAGCGCAGAGAGAGAGAAAGAAAGAGTGCAGAGAGAGCGCAGAGAGAGAGAAAGAGCGCAGAGAGAGAAAGAAAGAGCGCAGAGAGAGAGAGGAAGAAAGAGCGCAGAGAGTGAAAGAGCGCAGAGAGAGAGAGCGCAGAGAGAGAGAAAGAGCGCAGAGAGAGAAAGAAAGAGCGCAGAGAGAGAGAGAAAGAAAGAGCGCAGAGAGAGAGAGACAGAAAGAGCGCAGAGAGAGAGAAAGAGCGCAGAGAGAGAGAGAGCGCAGAGAGAGAGAAAGAGCGCAGAGAGAGAGAGAAAGAAAGAGCACAGAGAGAAAGAAAGAGCGCAGAGAGAAAGAAAGAGCGCAGAGAGAGAAAGAAAGAGCGCAGAGAAAGAAAGAGCGCAGAGAGAGAGAAAGAAAGAGCGCAGAGAGAGAAAGATAGAGCGCAGAGAGAGAAAGATAGAGCGCAGAGAGAGAAAGAAAGAGCGCAAAGAGAGAAAAAAAGAGCACAGAGAGATAGAAAGAAAGAGCGCAGAGAGAAAGAAAGAAAGAGCGCAGAGAGCGAGAGAGAGAGCGCAGAGAGAGAAAGAGAAAGAAAGAGCGCAGAGAGAGAAAGAGAAAGAAAGAGCGCAGAGAGAGAGAAAGCGTGCAGAGAGAGAGAAAGAGCGCAGAGAGAGAAAGAGAAAGAAAGAGCGCAGAGAGAGAAAGAGCGCAGAGAGAGAAAGAGCGCAGAGAAAGATAGAGCGCAGAGAGAAAGATAGAGCGCAGAGAGAGAGAGAGAAAGAGCGCAGAGACAGAGAAAGAAAAAGCGCAGAGAGAGACAAAGAGCGCAGAGAGAGAGAGAAAGAGCGCAAAGAGAGAGAGAAAGAAAGAGCGCAGAGAGAGAATGAGCGCAGAGAGAGAGAAAGAGCGCAGCGAGAGAGAGAGAAAGAGCGCAGAGAGAGAGAGAGAAAGAGCGCAGAGAGAGAGAAAGAAAGAGCGCAGAGAGAGAAAGAAAGGGCGCAGAGAGAGAAAGAAAGAAAGAGCGCAGAGAGAGAGAGCGCAGAGAGAGGAAGAAAGAGCGCAGAGAGAGAGAGAGAAAGAGCGCAGAGAGAGAGAAAGAGCACAGAGAGAAAGAGAGCGCAGACAGAGAGAGAGCGCAGAGAAAGAGAGAGAGAGAGAGAGCGCAGAGAGAGAGAGAGCGTAGAGAGAGAGAAAGAAAGAGCGCAGAGAGAGAGAGCGCAGAGAGAGAGAAAGAAAGAGCGCAGAGAGAAAGAAAGAGCACAGAGAGAGAGAAAGAGCGCAGAGAGAGAGAGCGCAGAGAGAGAGAGAGAGCGCAGAGAGAGAGAGAAAGCGCAGAGAGAAAGAGAGAGAGCGCAGAGAGAGCGCAGAGAGAAAGAGAGAGCGCAGAGAGAGAGAAAGAAAGAGCGCAGAGAGAGAGAAAGAGCGTAGAGAAAAAAAGAGCGCAGAGAGAGAGAGGAAGAAAGAGCGCAGACAGAGAAAGAAAGAGCGCAGAGAGAGAAAGAAAGAGCGCAGAGAGAGAGAAAGAGCGCAGAGAGAGAGAATGAAAGAGCGCAGAGAGAGCGCAGAGAGAGAAAGAAAGAGCGCAGAGAGAGAGAGGAAGAAAGAGCGCAGACAGAGAAAGAAAGAGCACAGAGAGAGAGAGAGCGCAGAGAGAGAGAAAGAGTGCAGAGAGAGCGCAGAGTGAGAGAAAGAGCGCAGAGAGAGAAAGAAAGAGCGCAGAAAGAGAGAAAGAAAGAGCGCAGAGAGAGAGAAAGAGCGCAGAGAGAAAGAGAGCGCAGACAGAGAGAGAGCGCAGAGAGAGAGAGAGAGCGCAGAGAGAGAGAGCGTAGAGAGAGAGAAAGAAAGAGCGCAGAGAGAGAGAGCGCAGAGAGAAAGAAAGAGCGCAGAGAGAGAAAGAAAGAGTGCAGAGAGAGAAAGAAAGAGCATAGAGAAAAAAATAGAAGAAAGAGCGCAGACAGAGAGAGAGAAAGAGCGCAGAGAGAGAGAGAAAGAGCGCAGAGAGAAAGAGAGAGTGCAGACAGAGAGAGAGCGCAGAGAGAGAGAGCGCAGAGAGAAAGAGAGAGCGCAAAGAGAGAGAAAGAAAGAGCGCAGAGAGAGAGAAAGAGCATAGAGAAAAAAATAGCGCAGAGAGAGAGAAAGGAAGAGCGCAGAGAGAGAAAGAAAGAGCGCAGAGAGAGAAAGAAAGAGCGCAGAGAGAGAGAATGAGCGCAGAGAGAGAGAAAGAGCGCAGCGAGAGAGAGAGAGAGCGCAGAGAGAGAGAAAGAAAGAGCGCAGCGAGAGAGAGAGAAAGAGCGCAGAGAGAGAGAATGAAAGAGCGCAGAGAGAGAGAAAGAAAGGGCGCAGAGAGAGAAAGAAAGAAAGAAAGAGCGCAGAGAGAGAGAGAGAGTGCAGAGAGAGGAAGAAAGAGCGCAGAGAGAGAGAGAGAGCACAGAGAGAGAAAGAAAGAGCGCAGAGAGAGAAAGAAAGAGCGCAGAGAGAGAGAGTGCAGAGAGAGTGCAGAGAGAGAGAGAGAGCGCAAAGAGAGAGAGAGCGCAGAGAGAGAGAAAGTGCGCAGAGAGAAAGAAAGAGCGCAGAGAGAGAGAAAGGAAGAGCGCAGAGAGAGAAAGAAAGAGCGCAGAGAGAGAGAATGAGCGCAGAGAGAGAGAATGAGCGCAGAGAGAGAGAGAGAGCGCAGCGAGAGAGAGAGAGAGCGCAGAGAGAGAGAAAGAAAGAGCACAGCGAGAGAGAGAGAGCGCAGAGAGAGAGAAAGAAAGAGCGCATAGAGAGAGAGAAAGAAAGGGCGCAGATAGAGAGAGAAAGAAAGAGCGCAGAGAGAGAGAGAGAGCGCAGAGAGAGGAAGAAAGAGTGCAGAGAGAGAGAGAGAGCGCAGAGAGAGAGAAAGAGCGCAGAGAGAAAGAGAGCGCAGACAGAGAGAGAGCGCAGAGAGAGAGAGAGCGCAGAGAGAGAGAGAGTGCAGAGAGAGAGAGAGCGTAGAGAGAGAGAAAGAAAGAGCGCAGAGAGAGAGAGAGCGCAGAGAGAGAGAAAGAAAGAGCGCAGAGAGAAAGAAAGAGCACAGAGAGAGAGAGAGCGCAGAGAGAGAGAGAGCGCAGAGAGAGAGAGAGAGAGCGCAGAGAGAGAGAGAAAGAGCGCAGAGAGAAAGGGAGAGCGCAGAGAGAGAGAGCGCAGAGAAAGAGCGCAGAGAGAAAGAGAGAGCGCAGAGAGAGAGAAAGAAAGAGCGCAGAGAGAGAGAAAGAGCGTAGAGAAAAAAAGAGCGCAGAGAGAGAGGAAGAAAGAGCGCAGACAGAGAAAGAAAGAGCGCAGAGAGTGAAAGAGCGCAGAGAGAGAGAAAGAGTGCAGAGAGAGCGCAGAGTGAGAGAAAGAGCGCAGAGAGAGAAAGAAAGAGCGCAGAAAGAGAGAAAGAAAGAGCGCAGAGATAGAGAAAGAAAAAGCGCAGAGAGAGACAAAGAGCGCAGAGAGAGAGAAAGAGCGCAGAGAGAAAGAGAGCGCAGACAGAGAGAGAGCGCAGAGAGAGAGAGAGCGCAGAGAGAGAGAGCGTAGAGAGAGAGAAAGAAAGAGCGCAGAGAGAGAGAGCGCAGAGAGAGAGAAAGAAAGAGCGCCGAGAGAGAGAGAAAGAAAGAGCGCAGAGAGAGAGAGAAAGAAAGAGCGCAGAGAGAGAAAGAAAGAAAGAGCGCAGAGAGAGAAAGAAAGAAAGAGCGCAGAGAGAGAGAGAGAGAGAGCGCAGAGAGAGAGGAAGAAAGAGCGCAGAGAGAAAGAGAAAGAAAGAGCGCAAAGAGAGAGCGCGCATAGAGAGAGAAAGAAAGAGCGCAGAGAGAGAGAAAGAGCGCAGAGAAAGAAAGAGCGCAGAGAGAGAGAGGAAGAAAGAGCGCAGAGAAAGAAAGAAAGAGCGCAGAGAGAGAAAGAAAGAGCGAAGAGAGAGAAAGAAAGAGCGCAGAGAGAGAGAAAGAGTGCAGAGAGAGAAAGAAAGAGTGCAGAGAGAGAAAGAAAGAGCGCAGAGAGAGAAAGAAAGAGCGCAGAGAGAGAGAGCGCAGAGAGAGAGAGAGTGCAGAGAGAGAGTGCAGAGAGAGAGAGAGAGCGCAAAGAGAGAGAGAGCGCAGAGAGAGAGAAAGTGCGCAGAGAGAAAGAAAGAGCGCAGAGAGAGAGAAAGGAAGAGCGCAGAGAGAGAAAGAAAGAGCGCAGAGAGAGAGAATGAGCGCAGAGAGAGAGAATGAGCGCAGAGAGAGAGAGAGAGCGCAGCGAGAGAGAGAGAGAGCGCAGAGAGAGAGAAAGAAAGAGCGCAGCGAGAGAGAGAGAGCGCAGAGAGAGAGAAAGAAAGAGCGCATAGAGAGAGAGAAAGAAAGGGCGCAGAGAGAGAGAGAAAGAAAGAGCGCAGAGAGAGAGAGAGAGCGCAGAGAGAGGAAGAAAGAGTGCAGAGAGAGAGAGAGAGCGCAGAGAGAGAGAAAGAGCGCAGAGAGAAAGAGAGCGCAGACAGAGAGAGAGCGCAGAGAGAGAGAGAGCGCAGAGAGAGAGAGAGCGCAGAGAGAGAGAGAGTGCAGAGAGAGAGAGAGCGTAGAGAGAGAGAAAGAAAGAGCGCAGAGAGAGAGAGAGCGCAGAGAGAGAGAAAGAAAGAGCGCAGAGAGAAAGAAAGAGCACAGAGAGAGAGAGAGCGCAGAGAGAGAGAGAGCGCAGAGAGAGAGAGAGAGAGCGCAGAGAGAGAGAGAAAGAGCGCAGAGAGAAAGGGAGAGCGCAGAGAGAGAGAGCGCAGAGAGAGAGCGCAGAGAGAAAGAGAGAGCGCAGAGAGAGAGAAAGAAAGAGCGCAGAGAGAGAGAAAGAGCGTAGAGAAAAAAAGAGCGCAGAGAGAGAGGAAGAAAGAGCGCAGACAGAGAAAGAAAGAGCGCAGAGAGAGAAAGAAAGAGCGCAGAGAGAGAGAAAGAAAGAGTGCAGAGAGAGCGCAGAGAGAGAGAAAGAGCGCAGAGAGAGAAAGAAAGAGCGCAGAGAGAGAGAGGAAGAAAGAGCGCAGAGAGTGAAAGAGCGCAGAGAGAGAGAGCGCAGAGAGAGAGAAAGAGCGCAGAGAGAGAAAGAAAGAGCGCAGAGAGAGAGAGAAAGAAAGAGCGCAGAGAGAGAGAGACAGAAAGAGCGCAGAGAGAGAGAAAGAGCGCAGAGAGAGAGAGAGCGCAGAGAGAGAGAAAGAGCGCAGAGAGAGAGAGAAAGAAAGAGCACAGAGAGAAAGAAAGAGCGCAGAGAGAAATAAAGAGCGCAGAGAGAGAAAGAAAGAGCGCAGAGAAAGAAAGAGCGCAGAGAGAGAGAAAGAAAGAGCGCAGAGAGAGAAAGATAGAGCGCAGAGAGAGAAAGATAGAGCGCAGAGAGAGAAAGAAAGAGCGCAAAGAGAGAAAAAAAGAGCACAGAGAGATAGAAAGAAAGAGCGCAGAGAGAAAGAAAGAAAGAGCGCAGAGAGCGAGAGAGAGAGCGCAGAGAGAGAAAGAGAAAGAAAGAGCGCAGAGAGAGAAAGAGAAAGAAAGAGCGCAGAGAGAGAGAAAGCGTGCAGAGAGAGAGAAAGAGCGCAGAGAGAGAAAGAGAAAGAAAGAGCGCAGAGAGAGAAAGAGCGCAGAGAGAGAAAGAGCGCAGAGAAAGATAGAGCGCAGAGAGAAAGATAGAGCGCAGAGAGAGAGAGAGAAAGAGCGCAGAGACAGAGAAAGAAAAAGCGCAGAGAGAGACAAAGAGCGCAGAGAGAGAGAGAAAGAGCGCAAAGAGAGAGAGAAAGAAAGAGCGCAGAGAGAGAATGAGCGCAGAGAGAGAGAAAGAGCGCAGCGAGAGAGAGAGAAAGAGCGCAGAGAGAGAGAGAGAAAGAGCGCAGAGAGAGAGAAAGAAAGAGCGCAGAGAGAGAAAGAAAGGGCGCAGAGAGAGAAAGAAAGAAAGAGCGCAGAGAGAGAGAGCGCAGAGAGAGGAAGAAAGAGCGCAGAGAGAGAGAGAGAAAGAGCGCAGAGAGAGAGAAAGAGCACAGAGAGAAAGAGAGCGCAGACAGAGAGAGAGCGCAGAGAAAGAGAGAGAGAGAGAGAGCGCAGAGAGAGAGAGAGCGTAGAGAGAGAGAAAGAAAGAGCGCAGAGAGAGAGAGCGCAGAGAGAGAGAAAGAAAGAGCGCAGAGAGAAAGAAAGAGCACAGAGAGAGAGAAAGAGCGCAGAGAGAGAGAGCGCAGAGAGAGAGAGAGAGCGCAGAGAGAGAGAGAAAGCGCAGAGAGAAAGAGAGAGAGCGCAGAGAGAGCGCAGAGAGAAAGAGAGAGCGCAGAGAGAGAGAAAGAAAGAGCGCAGAGAGAGAGAAAGAGCGTAGAGAAAAAAAGAGCGCAGAGAGAGAGAGGAAGAAAGAGCGCAGACAGAGAAAGAAAGAGCGCAGAGAGAGAAAGAAAGAGCGCAGAGAGAGAGAAAGAGCGCAGAGAGAGAGAATGAAAGAGCGCAGAGAGAGCGCAGAGAGAGAAAGAAAGAGCGCAGAGAGAGAGAGGAAGAAAGAGCGCAGACAGAGAAAGAAAGAGCACAGAGAGAGAGAGAGCGCAGAGAGAGAGAAAGAGTGCAGAGAGAGCGCAGAGTGAGAGAAAGAGCGCAGAGAGAGAAAGAAAGAGCGCAGAAAGAGAGAAAGAAAGAGCGCAGAGAGAGAGAAAGAGCGCAGAGAGAAAGAGAGCGCAGACAGAGAGAGAGCGCAGAGAGAGAGAGAGAGCGCAGAGAGAGAGAGCGTAGAGAGAGAGAAAGAAAGAGCGCAGAGAGAGAGAGCGCAGAGAGAAAGAAAGAGCGCAGAGAGAGAAAGAAAGAGTGCAGAGAGAGAAAGAAAGAGCATAGAGAAAAAAATAGAAGAAAGAGCGCAGACAGAGAGAGAGAAAGAGCGCAGAGAGAGAGAGAAAGAGCGCAGAGAGAAAGAGAGAGTGCAGACAGAGAGAGAGCGCAGAGAGAGAGAGCGCAGAGAGAAAGAGAGAGCGCAAAGAGAGAGAAAGAAAGAGCGCAGAGAGAGAGAAAGAGCATAGAGAAAAAAATAGCGCAGAGAGAGAGAAAGGAAGAGCGCAGAGAGAGAAAGAAAGAGCGCAGAGAGAGAAAGAAAGAGCGCAGAGAGAGAGAATGAGCGCAGAGAGAGAGAAAGAGCGCAGCGAGAGAGAGAGAGAGCGCAGAGAGAGAGAAAGAAAGAGCGCAGCGAGAGAGAGAGAAAGAGCGCAGAGAGAGAGAATGAAAGAGCGCAGAGAGAGAGAAAGAAAGGGCGCAGAGAGAGAAAGAAAGAAAGAAAGAGCGCAGAGAGAGAGAGAGAGTGCAGAGAGAGGAAGAAAGAGCGCAGAGAGAGAGAGAGAGCACAGAGAGAGAAAGAAAGAGCGCAGAGAGAGAAAGAAAGAGCGCAGAGAGAGAGAGTGCAGAGAGAGTGCAGAGAGAGAGAGAGAGCGCAAAGAGAGAGAGAGCGCAGAGAGAGAGAAAGTGCGCAGAGAGAAAGAAAGAGCGCAGAGAGAGAGAAAGGAAGAGCGCAGAGAGAGAAAGAAAGAGCGCAGAGAGAGAGAATGAGCGCAGAGAGAGAGAATGAGCGCAGAGAGAGAGAGAGAGCGCAGCGAGAGAGAGAGAGAGCGCAGAGAGAGAGAAAGAAAGAGCACAGCGAGAGAGAGAGAGCGCAGAGAGAGAGAAAGAAAGAGCGCATAGAGAGAGAGAAAGAAAGGGCGCAGATAGAGAGAGAAAGAAAGAGCGCAGAGAGAGAGAGAGAGCGCAGAGAGAGGAAGAAAGAGTGCAGAGAGAGAGAGAGAGCGCAGAGAGAGAGAAAGAGCGCAGAGAGAAAGAGAGCGCAGACAGAGAGAGAGCGCAGAGAGAGAGAGAGCGCAGAGAGAGAGAGAGTGCAGAGAGAGAGAGAGCGTAGAGAGAGAGAAAGAAAGAGCGCAGAGAGAGAGAGAGCGCAGAGAGAGAGAAAGAAAGAGCGCAGAGAGAAAGAAAGAGCACAGAGAGAGAGAGAGCGCAGAGAGAGAGAGAGCGCAGAGAGAGAGAGAGAGAGCGCAGAGAGAGAGAGAAAGAGCGCAGAGAGAAAGGGAGAGCGCAGAGAGAGAGAGCGCAGAGAAAGAGCGCAGAGAGAAAGAGAGAGCGCAGAGAGAGAGAAAGAAAGAGCGCAGAGAGAGAGAAAGAGCGTAGAGAAAAAAAGAGCGCAGAGAGAGAGGAAGAAAGAGCGCAGACAGAGAAAGAAAGAGCGCAGAGAGAGAAAGAAAGAGCGCAGAGAGAGAGAAAGAAAGAGTGCAGAGAGAGCGCAGAGAGAGAGAAAGAGCGCAGAGAGAGAAAGAAAGAGCGCAGAGAGAGAGAGGAAGAAAGAGCGCAGAGAGTGAAAGAGCGCAGAGAGAGAGAGCGCAGAGAGAGAGAAAGAGCGCAGAGAGAGAAAGAAAGAGCGCAGAGAGAGAGAGAAAGAAAGAGCGCAGAGAGAGAGAGACAGAAAGAGCGCAGAGAGAGAGAAAGAGCGCAGAGAGAGAGAGAGCGCAGAGAGAGAGAAAGAGCGCAGAGAGAGAGAGAAAGAAAGAGCACAGAGAGAAATAAAGAGCGCAGAGAGAAATAAAGAGCGCAGAGAGAGAAAGAAAGAGCGCAGAGAAAGAAAGAGCGCAGAGAGAGAGAAAGAAAGAGCGCAGAGAGAGAAAGATAGAGCGCAGAGAGAGAAAGATAGAGCGCAGAGAGAGAAAGAAAGAGCGCAAAGAGAGAAAAAAAGAGCGCAGAGAGATAGAAAGAAAGAGCGCAGAGAGAAAGAAAGAAAGAGCGCAGAGAGCGAGAGAGAGAGCGCAGAGAGAGAAAGAGAAAGAAAGAGCGCAGAGAGAGAAAGAGAAAGAAAGAGCGCAGAGAGAGAGAAAGCGTGCAGAGAGAGAGAAAGAGCGCAGAGAGAGAAAGAGAAAGAAAGAGCGCAGAGAGAGAAAGAGCGCAGAGAGAGAAAGAGCGCAGAGAGAGAAAGAGCGCAGAGAGAAAGATAGAGCGCAGAGAGAGAGAGAGAAAGAGCGCAGAGACAGAGAAAGAAAAAGCGCAGAGAGAGACAAAGAGCGCAGAGAGAGAGAGAAAGAGCGCAAAGAGAGAGAGAAAGAAAGAGCGCAGAGAGAGAATGAGCGCAGAGAGAGAGAAAGAGCGCAGCGAGAGAGAGAGAAAGAGCGCAGAGAGAGAGAGAGAAAGAGCGCAGAGAGAGAGAAAGAAAGAGCGCAGAGAGAGAAAGAAAGGGCGCAGAGAGAGAAAGAAAGAAAGAGCGCAGAGAGAGAGAGCGCAGAGAGAGGAAGAAAGAGCGCAGAGAGAGAGAGAGAAAGAGCGCAGAGAGAGAGAAAGAGCACAGAGAGAAAGAGAGCGCAGACAGAGAGAGAGCGCAGAGAAAGAGAGAGAGAGAGAGAGCGCAGAGAGAGAGAGAGCGTAGAGAGAGAGAAAGAAAGAGCGCAGAGAGAGAGAGCGCAGAGAGAGAGAAAGAAAGAGCGCAGAGAGAAAGAAAGAGCACAGAGAGAGAGAAAGAGCGCAGAGAGAGAGAGCGCAGAGAGAGAGAGAGAGCGCAGAGAGAGAGAGAAAGCGCAGAGAGAAAGAGAGAGAGCGCAGACAGAGAGAGAGCGCAGAGAGAGCGCAGAGAGAAAGAGAGAGCGCAGAGAGAGAGAAAGAAAGAGCGCAGAGAGAGAGAAAGAGCGTAGAGAAAAAAAGAGCGCAGAGAGAGAGAGGAAGAAAGAGCGCAGACAGAGAAAGAAAGAGCGCAGAGAGAGAAAGAAAGAGCGCAGAGAGAGAGAAAGAGCGCAGAGAGAGAGAATGAAAGAGCGCAGAGAGAGCGCAGAGAGAGAAAGAAAGAGCGCAGAGAGAGAGAGGAAGAAAGAGCGCAGACAGAGAAAGAAAGAGCACAGAGAGAGAAAGAGCGCAGAGAGAGAGAAAGAGTGCAGAGAGAGCGCAGAGTGAGAGAGCGCAGAGAGAGAAAGAAAGAGCGCAGAAAGAGAGAAAGAAAGAGCGCAGAGAGAGAGAAAGAGCGCAGAGAGAAAGAGAGCGCAGACAGAGAGAGAGCGCAGAGAGAGAGAGAGAGCGCAGAGAGAGAGAGCGTAGAGAGAGAGAAAGAAAGAGCGCAGAGAGAGAGAGCGCAGAGAGAAAGAAAGAGCGCAGAGAGAGAAAGAAAGAGTGCAGAGAGAGAAAGAAAGAGCATAGAGAAAAAAATAGAAGAAAGAGCGCAGACAGAGAGAGAGAAAGAGCGCAGAGAGAGAGAGAAAGAGCGCAGAGAGAAAGAGAGAGTGCAGACAGAGAGAGAGCGCAGAGAGAGAGAGCGCAGAGAGAAAGAGAGAGCGCAAAGAGAGAGAAAGAAAGAGCGCAGAGAGAGAGAAAGAGCATAGAGAAAAAAATAGCGCAGAGAGAGAGAAAGGAAGAGCGCAGAGAGAGAAAGAAAGAGCGCAGAGAGAGAAAGAAAGAGCGCAGAGAGAGAGAATGAGCGCAGAGAGAGAGAAAGAGCGCAGCGAGAGAGAGAGAGAGCGCAGAGAGAGAGAAAGAAAGAGCGCAGCGAGAGAGAGAGAAAGAGCGCAGAGAGAGAGAATGAAAGAGCGCAGAGAGAGAGAAAGAAAGGGCGCAGAGAGAGAAAGAAAGAAAGAAAGAGCGCAGAGAGAGAGAGAGAGTGCAGAGAGAGGAAGAAAGAGCGCAGAGAGAGAGAGAGAGCGCAGAGAGAGAGAGAGCGCAGAGAGAAAGAGAGCGCAGAGAGAAAGAGCGTAGAGAGAGAGAAAGAAAGAGCGCAGAGAGAGAGAGCGCAGAGAGAGAGAAAGAAAGAGCGCAGAGAGAAAGAAAGAGCACAGAGAGAGAGAAAGAGCGCAGAGAGAGAGAGAGCGCAGAGAGAGAGAGAGAGCGCAGAGAGAGAGAGAGAGCGCAGAGAGAGAGAGCGCAGAGAGAGAGAGCGCAGAGAGAGAGAGCGCAGAGAGAAAGAGAGAGCGCAGAGAGAGAGAAAGAAAGAGCGCAGAGAGAGAGAAAGAACGTAGAGAAAAAAAGAGCGCAGAGAGAGAGGAAGAAAGAGCGCAGACAGAGAAAGAAAGAGCGCAGAGAGAGAAAGAAAGAGCGCAGAGAGAGAGAAAGAGCGCAGAGAGAGAGAAAGAAAGAGCGCAGAGAGAGAAAGAAAGAGCGCAGAGAGAGAGAGGAAGAAAGAGCGCAGACAGAGAAAGAAAGAGCGCAGAGAAAGAAAGAAAGAGCACAGAGAGAGAGAGCGCAGAGAGAGAGAAAGAAAGAGCGCAGAGAGAGCGCAGAGAGAGAGAAAGAGCGCAGAGAGAGAAAGAAAGAGCGCAGAGAGAGAAAGAGCGCAGAGAGAGAAAGAGCGCAGAGAGAGAAAGAAAGAGCGCCGAGAGAGAGAGAAAGAAAGAGCGCAGAGAGAGAGAGACAGAAAGAGCGCAGAGAGAGAGAGAAAGAGCGCAGAGAGAGAGAGAAAGAGCGCAGAGAGAGAGAGAAAGAGCGCAGAGAGAGAGAGAGAAAGAAAGAGCGCAGAGAGAAAGAAAGAGCGCAGAGAGAAAGAAAGAGCGCAGAGAGAAAGAAAGAGCGCAGAGAGAAAGAAAGAGCGCAGAGAGAGAGCGCAGAGAGAGAAATAAAGAGCGCAGAGAGAGAAAGAAAGAGCGCAGAGAAAGAAAGAGCGCAGAGAGAGAGAAAGAGCGTAGAGAAAAAAATTGCAGAGAGAGAGGAAGAAAGAGCGCAGACAGAGAAAGAAAGAGCGCAGAGAGAGAGAGAAAGAGCACAGAGAGAGAGAAAGAGCACAGAGAGAAAGAAAGAGCGCAGAGAGAGAAAGAGAGAGCGCAGAGAGAGAGCGCAGACAGAGAGAGTGCGCAGACAGAGAGAGAGCGCAGAGAGAAAGAGAGAGCGCAGAGAGAGAGAAAGAAAGAGCGCAGAGAGAGAGAAAGAGCGTAGAGAAAAAAAGCGCAGAGAGAGAGGAAGAAAGAGCGCAGACAGAGAAAGAAAAAGCGCAGAGAGAGAAAGAAAGAGCGCAGAGAGAGAGAAAGAAAGAGCGCAGAGAGAGAGAAAGAAAGAGCGCAGAGAGAGAAGGAGCGCAGAGAGAGAAAGAAAGAGCGCAGAGAGAGAGAAAGAAAGAGCGCAGAGAGAGAGCGCAGAGAGAGAGCGCAGAGAGAGAGCGCAGAGAGAGAGCGCAGAGAGAGAGCGCAGAGAGAGAGCGCAGAGAGAGAGCGCAGAGAGAGAGCGCAGAGAGAGAGCGCAGAGAGAGAGCGCAGAGAGAGAGAAAGAGCGCAGAGAGAGACAGAAAGAGCGCAGAGAGAGACAGAAAGAGCGCAGAGAGAGAGAGACAGAAAGAGCGCAGAGAGAGAGAGACAGAAAGAGCGCAGAGAGAAAGAAAGAAAGAGCGCAGAGAGAGAGAGCGCAGAGAGAGAGAGAGAGAGAGCGCAAAGAGAGAGAGAGAGAAAGAGCGCAAAGAGAGAGAGATAGAGAGAGCGCAGAGAGAAAGAAAGAGCGCAGAGAGAGAGAGAAAGAGCGCAGAGAGAGAGAAAGAGCGCAGAGAGAGAAATAAAGAGCGCAGAGAGAGAAAGAAAGAGCGCAGAGAAAGAAAGAGCGCAGAGAGAGAGAAAGAAAGAGCGCAGAGAGAGAAAGAAAGAGCGCAGAGAGAAAGAAAGAGCGCAGAGAGAGAGAAAGAAAGAGTGCAGAGAGAGCGCAGAGAGAGAGAAAGAGCGCAGAGAGAGAAAGAAAGAGCGCAGAGAGAGAGAGGAAGAAAGAGCGCAGAGAGTGAAAGAGCGCAGAGAGAGAGAGCGCAGAGAGAGAGAGAGAGCGCAGAGAGAGAGAAAGAGCGCAGAGAGAGAAAGAAAGAGCGCAGAGAGAGAGAAAGAAAGAGCGCAGAGAGAGAGAGACAGAAAGAGCGCAGAGAGAGAGAAAGAGCGCAGAGAGAGAGAGAGCGCAGAGAGAGAGAAAGAGCGCAGAGAGAGAGAGAAAGAAAGAGCACAGAGAGAAAGAAAGAGCGCAGAGAGAAATAAAGAGCGCAGAGAGAGAAAGAAAGAGCGCAGAGAAAGAAAGAGCGCAGAGAGAGAGAAAGAAAGAGCGCAGAGAGAAAGATAGAGCGCAGAGAGAGAAAGATAGAGCGCAGAGAGAGAAAGAAAGAGCGCAAAGAGAGAAAAAAAGAGCGCAGAGAGATAGACAGAAAGAGCGCAGAGAGAAAGAAAGAAAGAGCGCAGAGAGCGAGAGAGAGAGCGCAGAGAGAGAAAGAGAAAGAAAGAGCGCAGAGAGAGAAAGAGAAAGAAAGAGCGCAGAGAGAGAGAAAGAGCGCAGAGAGAGAGAGAATGAGCGCAGAGAGAGAGAGAGAGAAAGAAAGAGCGCAGAGAGAAAGAAAGAGCGCAGAGAGAAAGAAAGAGCGCAGAGAGAAAGAAAGAGCGCAGAGAGAGAGCGCAGAGAGAGAGAGAGAGCGCAGAGAGAGAGAGAAAGCGCAGAGAGAAAGAGAGAGCGCAGACAGAGAGAGAGCGCAGACAGAGAGAGAGCGCAGAGAGAGCGCAGAGAGAAAGAGAGAGCGCAGAGAGAGAGAAAGAAAGAGCGCAGAGAGAGAGAAAGAGCGTAGAGAAAAAAAGAGCGCAGAGAGAGGAAGAAAGAGCGCAGACAGAGAAAGAAAGAGCGCAGAGAGAGAAAGAAAGAGCGCAGAGAGAGAGAAAGAGCGCAGAGAGAGAGAATGAAAGAGCGCAGAGAGAGCGCAGAGCGAGAAAGAAAGAGCGCAGAGAGAGAGGAAGAAAGAGCGCAGACAGAGAAAGAAAGAGCACAGAGAGAGAAAGAGCGCAGAGAGAAAGAAAGAGTGCAGAGAGAGCGCAGAGTGAGAGAAAGAGCGCAGAAAGAGAAAGAAAGAGCGCAGAAAGAGAGAAAGAAAGAGCGCAGAGATAGAGAAAGAAAAAGCGCAGAGAGAGACAAAGAGCGCAGAGAGAGAGAAAGAGCGCAGAGAGAAAGAGAGCGCAGACAGAGAGAGAGCGCAGAGAGAGAGAGAGCGCAGAGAGAGAGAGCGTAGAGAGAGAGAAAGAAAGAGCGCAGAGAGAGAGAGAGCGCAGAGAGAGAGAAAGAAAGAGCGCAGAGAGAGAAAGAAAGAGCGCAGAGAGAGAAAGAAAGAGCATAGAGAAAAAAATAGAAGAAAGAGCGCAGAGAGAGAGAGAAAGAGCATAGAGAAAAAAATAGCGCAGAGATAGAGAAAGGAAGAGCGCAGAGAGAGAAAGAAAGAGCGCAGAGAGAGAAAGAAAGAGCGCAGAGAGAGAAAGAAAGAGCGCAGAGAGAGAGAATGAGCGCAGAGAGAGAGAAAGAGCGCAGCGAGAGAGAGAGAGAGCGCAGAGAGAGAGAAAGAAAGAGCGCAGCGAGAGAGAGAGAAAGATCGCAGAGAGAGAGAATGAAAGAGCGCAGAGAGAGAGAAAGAAAGGGCGCAGAGAGAGAAAGAAAGAAAGAGCGCAGAGAGAGAGAGAGTGCAGAGAGAGGAAGAAAGAGCGCAGAGAGAGAGAGAGAGCGCAGAGAGAGAGAAAGAGCGCAGAGAGAAAGAGAGCGCAGACAGAGAGAGAGCGTAGAGAGAGAGAAAGAAAGAGCGCAGAGAGAGAGAGCGCAGAGAGAGAGAAAGAAAGAGCGCAGAGAGAAAGAAAGAGCGCAGAAAGAGAGAGAGAGCGCAGAAAGAGAGAGAGAGCGCAGAGAGAGAGAGAGAGCGCAGAGAGAGAGAGAGAAAGAGCACAGAGAGAAAGAGAGAGCGCAGAGAGAGAGAGCGCAGAGAGAGAGAGCGCAGAGAGAAAGAAAGAGCGCAGACAGAGAAAGAAAGAGCGCAGAGAGAGAAAGAAAGAGCGCAGAGAGAGAGAAAGAGCGCAGAGAGAGAGAAAGAAAGAGCGCAGAGAGAGAAAGAAAGAGCGCAGAGAGAGAGAGGAAGAAAGAGCGCAGACAGAGAAAGAAAGAGCGCAGAGAAAGAAAGAAAGAGCACAGAGAGAGAGAAAGAAAGAGCGCAGAGAGAGCGCAGAGAGAGAGAAAGAGCGCAGAGAGAGAAAGAAAGAGCGCAGAGAGAGAAAGAGCGCAGAGAGAGAAAGAGCGCAGAGAGAGAAAGAAAGAGCGCCGAGAGAGAGAGAAAGAAAGAGCGCAGAGAGAGAGAGACAGAAAGAGCGCAGAGAGAGAGAGAAAGAGCGCAGAGAGAGAGAGAAAGAGCGCAGAGAGAGAGAGAGAATGAGCGCAGAGAGAGAGAGAGAAAGAAAGAGCGCAGAGAGAAAGAAAGAGCGCAGAGAGAAAGAAAGAGCGCAGAGAGAAAGAAAGAGCGCAGAGAGAAAGAAAGAGCGCAGAGAGAAAGAAAGAGCGCAGAGAGAAAGAAAGAGCGCAGAGAGAGAGCGCAGAGAGAGAAATAAAGAGCGCAGAGAGAGAAAGAAAGAGCGCAGAGAAAGAAAGAGCGCAGAGAGAGAGAAAGAAAGAGCGCAGAGAGAGAAAGATAGAGCGCAGAGAGAGAAAGATAGAGCGCAGAGAGAGAAAGAAAGAGCGCGAAGAGAGAAAAAAAGAGCGCAGAGAGATAGAAAGAAAGAGCGCAGAGAGAAAGAAAGAGAAAGAAAGAGCGCAGAGAGAGAAAGAGAAAGAAAGAGCGCAGAGAGAGAGAAAGAAAGAGCGCAGAGAGAGAAAGATAGAGCGCAGAGAGAGAAAGAAAGAGCGCAAAGAGAGAAAAAAAGAGCGCAGAGAGAGAGAAAGAGCGCAGAGAGAGAGATAGAGCGCAGAGAGAGAGATAGAGCGCAGAGAGAGAGAGAGAGCGCAGAGAGAGAGAGAGAGCGCAGAGAGAAAGAGAGAGCGCAGAAAGAAAGAGAGAGCGCAGAGAGAGAGAGCGCAGAGAGAGAGAGCGCAGAGAGAGAGAGCGCAGAGAGAAAGAGATAGCGCAGAGAGAGAGAAAGAAAGAGCACAGAGAGAGAGAAAGAAAGAGCGCAGAGAGAGAAAGATAGAGCGCAGAGAGAGAAAGAAAGAGCGCAAAGAGAGAAAAAAAGAGCGCAGAGAGAGAGAAAGAGTGCAGAGAGAGAGAAAGAAAGAGCGCAGAGAGAGAAAGAAAGAGCGCAGAGAGAGAAAGAAAGAGCGCAGAGAGAGAAAGAAAGAGCGCAGAGAGAGAGAGCGCAGAGAGAGAGAGAGCGCAGAGAGAGAGAGAGTGCAGAGAGAGAGTGCAGAGAGAAAGAAAGAGCGCAAAGAGAGAGAGAGCGCAGAGAGAAAGAAAGAGCGCAGAGAGAGAGAAAGGAAGAGCGCAGAGAGAGAAAGAAAGAGCGCAGAGAGAGAAAGAAAGAGCGCAGAGAGCGAGAATGAGCGCAGAGAGAGAGAAAGAGCGCAGCGAGAGAGAGAGAGAGCGCAGAGAGAGAGAAAGAAAGAGCGCAGCGAGAGAGAGAGAAAGAGCGCAGAGAGAGAGAAAGAAAGAGCGCAGAGAGAGAGAAAGAAAGAGCGCAGAGAGAGGAAGAAAGAGTGCAGAGAGAGAGAGAGAGCGCAGAGAGAGAGAAAGAGCGCAGAGAGAAAGAGAGCGCAGACAGAGAGAGAGCGCAGAGAGAAAGCGCAGAGAGAGAGAGAGTGCAGAGAGAGAGAGTGCGTAGAGAGAGAGAAAGAAAGAGCGCAGAGAGAGAGAGCGCAGAGAGAGAGAAAGAAAGAGCGCAGAGAGAAAGAGCACAGAGAGAGAGAAAGAGCGCAGAGAGAGAGAGAGAGCGCAGAGAGAGAGAGAGAGAGCGCAGAGAGAGAGAGAAAGAGCGCAGAGAGAGAGAGAAAGAGCGCAGAGAGAAAGGGAGAGCGCAGAGAGAGAGAGCGCAGAGAGAGAGAGCGCAGAGAGAGAGAGCGCAGAGAGAAAGAGCGCGCGCAGAGAGAGAGAAAGAAAGAGCGCAGAGAGAGAAGAAAGGGCGCAGAGAGAGAGAGAAAGAAAGGGCACAGAGAGAGAGAAAGAAAGAGCGCAGAGAGAGGAAGAAAGAGTGCAGAGAGAGAGAGAGAGCGCAGAGAGAGAGAAAGAGCGCAGAGAGAAAGAGAGCGCAGACAGAGAGAGAGAGCGCAGAGAGAAAGCGCAGAGAGAGAGAGAGTGCAGAGAGAGAGAGAGCGTAGAGAGAGAGAAAGAAAGAGCGCAGAGAGAGAGAGCGCAGAGAGAGAGAAAGAAAGAGCGCAGAGAGAAAGAAAGAGCGCAGAGAGAAAGAAAGAGCACAGAGAGAGAGAAAGAGCGCAGAGAGAGAGAGAGAGTGCAGAGAGAGAGAGAGAGCGCAGAGAGAGAGAGAAAGAGCGCAGAGAGAGAGAGAAAGAGCGCAGAGAGAGAGAGAAAGAGCGCAGAGAGAAAGGGAGAGCGCAGAGAGAGAGAGCGCAGAGAGAGAGCGCAGAGAGAGAGAGCGCAGAGAGAAAGAGAGAGCGCAGAGAGAGAGAAAGAAAGAGCGCAGAGAGAGAAAGAAAGAGCGCCGAGAGAGAGAGAAAGAAAGAGCGCAGAGAGAGAGAGAGAAAGAAAGAGCGCAGAGAGAGAAAGAAAGAAAGAGCGCAGAGAGAGAAAGAAAGAAAGAGCGCAGAGAGAGAGAGAGAGAGAGAGAGAGCGCAGAGAGAGAGGAAGAAAGAGCGCAGAGAGAAAGAGAAAGAAAGAGCGCAAAGAGAGAGCGCGCATAGAGAGAGAAAGAAAGAGCGCAGAGAGAGAGAAAGAGCGCAGAGAAAGAAAGAGCGCAGAGAGAGAGAGGAAGAAAGAGCGCAGAGAAAGAAAGAAAGAGCGCAGAGAGAGAGAGAGCGCAGAGAGAGAGAGAGAGCGCAGAGAGAGAGAGAGAGCGCAGAGAGAGAGAGAAAGAGCGCAGAGAGAAATGGAGAGCGCAGAGAGAGAGAGCGCAGAGAGAGAGAGAGCGCAGAGAGAGAGAGCGCAGAGAGAGAGAGCGCAGAGAGAGAGAGCGCAGAGAGAGAGAGCGCAGAGAGAAAGAGAGAGCGCAGAGAGAGAGAAAGAAAGAGCGCCGAGAGAGAGAGAAAGAAAGAGCGCAGAGAGAGAGAGAGAAAGAAAGAGCGCAGAGAGAGAGAGAGAAAGAAAGAGCGCAGAGAGAGAAAGAAAGAAAGAGCGCAGAGAGAGAAAGAAAGAAAGAGCGCAGAGAGAGAGAGAGAGAGAGCGCAGAGAGAGAGGAAGAAAGAGCGCAGAGAGAAAGAGAAAGAAAGAGCGCAAAGAGAGAGCGCGCATAGAGAGAGAAAGAAAGAGCGCAGAGAGAGAGAAAGAGCGCAGAGAAAGAAAGAGCGCAGAGAGAGAGAGGAAGAAAGAGCGCAGAGAAAGAAAGAAAGAGCGCAGAGAGAGAAAGAAAGAGCGAAGAGAGAGAAAGAAAGAGCGCAGAGAGAGAGAAAGAGTGCAGAGAGAGAAAGAAAGAGCGCAGAGAGAGAAAGAAAGAGCGCAGAGAGAGAGCGCAGAGAGAGAGAGAGTGCAGAGAGAGAGTGCAGAGAGAGAGAGCGCAAAGAGAGCGCAGAGAGAGAGAAAGTGCGCAGAGAGAGAGAAAGGAAGAGCGCAGAGAGAGAAAGAAAGAGCGCAGAGAGAGAAAGAATGAGCGCAGAGAGAGAGAATGAGCGCAGCGAGAGAGAGAGAGAGCGCAGAGAGAGAGAAAGAAAGAGCGCAGCGAGAGAGAGAGAAAGAGCGCAGAGAGAGAGAAAGAAAGAGCGCATAGAGAGAGAGAAAGAAAGGGCGCAGAGAGAGAGAGAAAGAAAGAGCGCAGAGAGAGAGAGAGAGCGCAGAGAGAGGAAGAAAGAGTACAGAGAGAGAGAGAGAGCGCAGAGAGAGAGAAAGAGCGCAGAGAGAAAGAGAGCGCAGACAGAGAGAGAGCGCAGAGAGAGAGAGAGCGCAGAGAGAGAGAGAGTGCAGAGAGAGAGAGAGCGTAGAGAGAGAGAAAGAAAGAGCGCAGAGAGAGAGAGCGCAGAGAGAGAGAAAGAAAGAGCGCAGAGAGAAAGAAAGAGCACAGAGAGAGAGAGAGCGCAGAGAGAGAGAGAGCGCAGAGAGAGAGAGAGAGAGCGCAGAGAGAGAGAGAAAGAGCAGAGAGAAAGGGAGAGCGCAGAGAGAGAGAGCGCAGAGAGAGAGCGCAGAGAGAAAGAGAGAGCACAGAGAGAGAGAAAGAAAGAGCGCAGAGAGAGAGAAAGAGCGTAGAGAAAAAAAGAGCGCAGAGAGAGAGGAAGAAAGAGCGCAGACAGAGAAAGAAAGAGCGCAGAGAGAGAAAGAAAGAGCGCAGAGAGAGAGAAAGAAAGAGTGCAGAGAGAGCGCAGAGAGAGAGAAAGAGCGCAGAGAGAGAAAGAAAGAGCGCAGAGAGAGAGAGGAAGAAAGAGCGCAGAGAGTGAAAGAGCGCAGAGAGAGAGAGCGCAGAGAGAGAGAAAGAGCGCAGAGAGAGAAAGAAAGAGCGCAGAGAGAGAGAGAAAGAAAGAGCGCAGAGAGAGAGAGACAGAAAGAGCGCAGAGAGAGAGAGAAAGAGCGCAGAGAGAGAGAGAGAGAGAGCGCAGAGAGAGAGAAAGAGCGCAGAGAGAGAGAGAAAGAAAGAGCACAGAGAGAAAGAAAGAGCGCAGAGAGAAATAAGAGCGCAGAGAGAGAAAGAAAGAGCGCAGAGAAAGAAAGAGCGCAGAGAGAGAGAAAGAAAGAGCGCAGAGAGAGAAAGATAGAGCGCAGAGAGAGAAAGATAGAGCGCAGAGAGAGAAAGATAGAGCGCAGAGAGAGAAAGAAAGAGCGCAAAGAGAGAAAAAAAGAGCGCAGAGAGATAGAAAGAAAGAGCGCAGAGAGAAAGAAAGAAAGAGCGCAGAGAGCGAGAGAGAGAGCGCAGAGAGAGAAAGAGAAAGAAAGAGCGCAGAGAGAGAGAAAGCGTGCAGAGAGAGAGAAAGAGCGCAGAGAGAGAAAGAGAAAGAAAGAGCGCAGAGAGAGAAAGAGCGCAGAGAGAGAAAGAGCGCAGTGAGAGAAAGAGCGCAGAGAGAAAGATAGAGCGCAGAGAGAGAGAGAGAAAGAGCGCAGAGACAGAGAAAGAAAAAGCGCAGAGAGAGACAAAGAGCGCAGAGAGAGAGAGAAAGAGCGCAAAGAGAGAGAGAAAGAAAGAGCGCAGAGAGAGAATGAGCGCAGAGAGAGAGAAAGAGCGCAGCGAGAGAGAGAGAAAGAGCGCAGAGAGAGAGAGAGAAAGAGCGCAGAGAGAGAGAAAGAAAGAGCGCAGAGAGAGAAAGGGCGCAGAGAGAGAAAGAAAGAAAGAGCGCAGAGAGAGAAAGAGAGCGCAGAGAGAGGAAGAAAGAGCGCAGAGAGAGAGAGAGAAAGAGCGCAGAGAGAGAGAAAGAGCACAGAGAGAAAGAGAGCGCAGACAGAGAGAGAGCGCAGAGAAAGAGAGAGAGAGAGAGAGCGCAGAGAGAGAGAGAGAGCGTAGAGAGAGAGAAAGAAAGAGCGCAGAGAGAGAGAGCGCAGAGAGAGAGAAAGAAAGAGCGCAGAGAGAGAGAGCGCAGAGAGAGAGAAAGAAAGAGCGCAGAGAGAAAGAAAGAGCACAGAGAGAGAGAGAGAGAGCGCAGAGAGAGAGAGAAAGCGCAGAGAGAAAGAGAGAGCGCAGACAGAGAGAGAGCGCAGAGAGAGCGCAGAGAGAAAGAGAGAGCTCAGAGAGAGAGAAAGAAAGAGCGCAGAGAGAGAGAAAGAGCGTAGAGAAAAAAAGAGCGCAGAGAGAGAGAGGAAGAAAGAGCGCAGACAGAGAAAGAAAGAGCGCAGAGAGAGAAAGAAAGAGCGCAGAGAGAGAGAAAGAGCGCAGAGAGAGAGAATGAAAGAGCGCAGAGAGAGCGCAGAGAGAGAAAGAAAGAGCGCAGAGAGAGAGAGGAAGAAAGAGCGCAGACAGAGAAAGAAAGAGCACAGAGAGAGAAAGAGCGCAGAGAGAGAGAAAGAGTGCAGAGAGAGCGCAGAGTAAGATAAAGAGCGCAGAGAGAGAAAGAAAGAGCGCAGAAAGAGAGAAAGAAAGAGCGCAGAGATAGAGAAAGAAAAAGCGCAGAGAGAGACAAAGAGCGCAGAGAGAGAGAAAGAGCGCAGAGAGAAAGAGAGCGCAGACAGAGAGAGAGCGCAGAGAGAGAGAGAGAGCACAGAGAGAGAGAGCGTAGAGAGAGAGAAAGAAAGAGCGCAGAGAGAGAGAGCGCAGAGAGAGAGAAAGAAAGAGCGCCGAGAGAGAGAGAAAGAAAGAGCGCAGAGAGAGAGAGAAAGAAAGAGCGCAGAGAGAGAAAGAAAGAAAGAGCGCAGAGAGAGAAAGAAAGAAAGAGCGCAGAGAGAGAGAGAGAGAGAGAGCGCAGAGAGAGAGGAAGAAAGAGCGCAGAGAGAAAGAGAAAGAAAGAGCGCAAAGAGAGAGCACGCATAGAGAGAGAAAGAAAGAGCGCAGAGAGAGAGAAAGAAAGAGCGCAGAGAGAGAAAGAAAGAGCGCAGAGAGAGAGAGGAAGAAAGAGCGCAGAGAAAGAAAGAAAGAGCGCAGAGAGAGAAAGAAAGAGCGAAGAGAGAGAAAGAAAGAGCGCAGAGAGAGAGAAAGAGTGCAGAGAGAGAAAGAAAGAGTGCAGAGAGAGAAAGAAAGAGTGCAGAGAGAGAAAGAAAGAGCGCAGAGAGAGAAAGAAAGAGCGCAGAGAGAGAGAGTGCAGAGAGAGTGCAGAGAGAGAGAGAGAGCGCAAAGAGAGAGAGAGCGCAGAGAGAGAGAAAGTGCGCAGAGAGAAAGAAAGAGCGCAGAGAGAGAGAAAGGAAGAGCGCAGAGAGAGAAAGAAAGAGCGCAGAGAGAGAGAATGAGCGCAGAGAGAGAGAATGAGTGCAGAGAGAGAGAGAGAGCGCAGCGAGAGAGAGAGAGAGCGCAGAGAGAGAGAAAGAAAGAGCGCAGCGAGAGAGAGAGAGCGCAGAGAGAGAGAAAGAAAGAGCGCATAGAGAGAGAGAAAGAAAGGGCGCAGAGAGAGAGAGAAAGAAAGAGCGCAGAGAGAGAGAGAGAGCGCAGAGAGAGGAAGAAAGAGTGCAGAGAGAGAGAGAGAGCGCAGAGAGAGAGAAAGAGCGCAGAGAGAAAGAGAGCGCAGACAGAGAGAGAGCGCAGAGAGAGAGAGAGCGCAGAGAGAGAGAGAGTGCAGAGAGAGAGAGAGCGTAGAGAGAGAGAAAGAAAGAGCGCAGAGAGAGAGAGCGCAGAGAGAGAGAAAGAAAGAGCGCAGAGAGAGAGAAAGAGCGTAGAGAAAAAAAGAGCGCAGAGAGAGAGGAAGAAAGAGCGCAGACAGAGAAAGAAAGAGCGCAGAGAGAGAAAGAAAGAGCGCAGAGAGAGAGAAAGAAAGAGTGCAGAGAGAGCGCAGAGAGAGAGAAAGAGCGCAGAGAGAGAAAGAAAGAGCGCAGAGAGAGAGAGGAAGAAAGAGCGCAGAGAGTGAAAGAGCGCAGAGAGAGAGAGCGCAGAGAGAGAGAGAAAGAGCGCAGAGAGAGAAAGAAAGAGCGCAGAGAGAGAGAGAAAGAAAGAGCGCAGAGAGAGAGAGACAGAAAGAGCGCAGAGAGAGAGAAAGAGCGCAGAGAGAGAGAGCGCAGAGAGAGAGAAAGAGCGCAGAGAGAGAGAGAAAGAAAGAGCACAGAGAGAAAGAAAGAGCGCAGAGAGAAATAAAGAGCGCAGAGAGAGAAAGAAAGAGCGCAGAGAAAGAAAGAGCGCAGAGAGAGAAAGAAAGAGCGCAGAGAGAGAAAGATAGAGCGCAGAGAGAGAAAGATAGAGCGCAGAGAGAGAAAGAAAGAGCGCAAAGAGAGAAAAAAAGAGCGCAGAGAGATAGAAAGAAAGAGCGCAGAGAGAAAGAAAGAAAGAGCGCAGAGAGCGAGAGAGAGAGCGCAGAGAGAGAAAGAGAAAGAAAGAGCGCAGAGAGAGAAAGAGAAAGAAAGAGCGCAGAGAGAGAGAAAGCGTGCAGAGAGAGAGAAAGAGCGCAGAGAGAGAAAGAGAAAGAAAGAGCGCAGAGAGAGAAAGAGCGCAGAGAGAGAAAGAGCGCAGAGAGAGAAAGAGCGCAGAGAGAAAGATAGAGCGCAGAGAGAGAGAGAGAAAGAGCGCAGAGACTGAGAAAGAAAAAGCGCAGAGAGAGACAAAGAGCGCAGAGAGAGAGAGAAAGAGCGCAAAGAGAGAGAGAAAGAAAGAGTGCAGAGAGAGAATGAGCGCAGAGAGAGAGAAAGAGTGCAAAGAGAGAGAGAAAGAAAGAGTGCAGAGAGAGAATGAGCGCAGAGAGAGAGAAAGAGCGCAGCGAGAGAGAGAGAAAGAGCGCAGAGAGAGAGAGAGAAAGAGCGCAGAGAGAGAGAAAGAAAGAGCGCAGAGAGAGAAAGAAAGGGCGCAGAGAGAGAAAGAAAGAAAGAGCGCAGAGAGAGAGAGAGAGCGCAGAGAGAGGAAGAAAGAGCGCAGAGAGAGAGAGAGAAAGAGCGCAGAGAGAGAGAAAGAGCACAGAGAGAAAGAGAGCGCAGACAGAGAGAGAGCGCAGAGAAAGAGAGAGAGAGAGAGAGCGCAGAGAGAGAGAGAGCGTAGAGAGAGAGAAAGAAAGAGCGCAGAGAGAGAGAGCGCAGAGAGAGAGAAAGAAAGAGCGCAGAGAGAAAGAAAGAGCACAGAGAGAGAGAAAGAGCGCAGAGAGAGAGAGCGCAGAGAGAGAGAGAGAGCGCAGAGAGAGAGAGAAAGCGCAGAGAGAAAGAGAGAGCGCAGACAGAGAGAGAGCGCAGACAGAGAGAGAGCGCAGAGAGAGCGCAGAGAGAAAGAGAGAGCGCAGAGAGAGAGAAAGAAAGAGCGCAGAGAGAGAGAAAGAGCGTAGAGAAAAAAAGAGCGCAGAGAGAGAGAGAGAGGAAGAAAGAGCGCAGACAGAGAAAGAAAGAGCGCAGAGAGAGAAAGAAAGAGCGCAGAGAGAGAGAAAGAGCGCAGAGAGAGAGAATGAAAGAGCGCAGAGAGAGCGCAGAGAGAGAAAGAAAGAGCGCAGAGAGAGAGAGGAAGAAAGAGCGCAGACAGAGAAAGAAAGAGCACAGAGAGAGAGAAAGAGTGCAGAGAGAGCGCAGAGTGAGAGAAAGAGCGCAGAGAGAGAAAGAAAGAGCGCAGAAAGAGAGAAAGAAAGAGCGCAGAGATAGAGAAAGAAAAAGCGCAGAGAGAGACAAAGAGCGCAGAGAGAGAGAAAGAGCGCAGAGAGAAAGAGAGCGCAGACAGAGAGAGAGCGCAGAGAGAGAGAGCGTAGAGAGAGAGAAAGAAAGAGCGCAGAGAGAGAGAGCGCAGAGAGAAAGAAAGAGCGCAGAGAGAGAAAGAAAGAGCGCAGAGAGAGAAAGAAAGAGCGCAGAGAGAGAAAGAAAGAGCATAGAGAAAAAAATAGAAGAAAGAGCGCAGACAGAGAGAGAGAAAGAGCGCAGAGAGAGAGAGAAAGAGCGCAGAGAGAAAGAGAGAGTGCAGACAGAGAGAGAGCGCAGAGAGAGAGAGCGCAGAGAGAAAGAGAGAGCGCAAAGAGAGAGAAAGAAAGAGCGCAGAGAGAGAGAAAGAGCATAGAGAAAAAAATAGCGCAGAGAGAGAGAAAGGAAGAGCGCAGAGAGAGAAAGAAAGAGCGCAGAGAGAGAAAGAAAGAGCGCAGAGAGAGAGAATGAGCGCAGAGAGAGAGAAAGAGCGCAGCGAGAGAGAGAGAGAGCGCAGAGAGAGAGAAAGAAAGAGCGCAGCGAGAGAGAGAGAAAGAGCGCAGAGAGAGAGAATGAAAGAGCGCAGAGAGAGAGAAAGAAAGGGCGCAGAGAGAGAAAGAAAGAAAGAAAGAGCGCAGAGAGAGAGAGAGTGCAGAGAGAGGAAGAAAGAGCGCAGAGAGAGAGAGAGAGCGCAGAGAGAGAGAAAGAGCGCAGAGAGAAAGAGAGCGCAGAGAGAAAGAGCGTAGAGAGAGAGAAAGAAAGAGCGCAGAGAGAGAGAGCGCAGAGAGAGAGAAAGAAAGAGCGCAGAGAGAAAGAAAGAGCACAGAGAGAGAGAAAGAGCGCAGAGAGAGAGAGAGAGCGCAGAGAGAGAGAGAGAGCGCAGAGAGAGAGAGCGCAGAGAGAGAGAGCGCAGAGAGAGAGAGAGCGCAGAGAGAAAGAGAGAGCGCAGAGAGAGAGAAAGAAAGAGCGCAGAGAGAGAGAAAGAACGTAGAGAAAAAAAGAGCGCAGAGAGAGAGGAAGAAAGAGCGCAGACAGAGAAAGAAAGAGCGCAGAGAGAGAAAGAAAGAGCGCAGAGAGAGAGAAAGAGCGCAGAGAGAGAGAAAGAAAGAGCGCAGAGAGAGAAAGAAAGAGCGCAGAGAGAGAGAGGAAGAAAGAGCGCAGACAGAGAAAGAAAGAGCGCAGAGAAAGAAAGAGCGCAGAGAGAGAAAGAGCGCAGAGAGAGAAAGAAAGAGCGCCGAGAGAGAGAGAAAGAAAGAGCGCAGAGAGAGAGAGCGCAGAGAGAGAGAAAGAAAGAGCGCAGAGAGAGCGCAGAGAGAGAGAAAGAGCGCAGAGAGAGAAAGAAAGAGCGCAGAGAGAGAAAGAGCGCAGAGAGAGAAAGAGCGCAGAGAGAGAAAGAAAGAGCGCCGAGAGAGAGAGAAAGAAAGAGCGCAGAGAGAGAGAGACAGAAAGAGCGCAGAGAGAGAGAGAAAGAGCGCAGAGAGAGAGAGAAAGAGCGCAGAGAGAGAGAGAAAGAGCGCAGAGAGAGAGAGAGAAAGAAAGAGTGCAGAGAGAAAGAAAGAGCGCAGAGAGAAAGAAAGAGCGCAGAGAGAAAGAAAGAGCGCAGTGTGAAAGAAAGAGCGCAGAGAGAAAGAAAGAGCGCAGAGAGAGAGCGCAGAGAGAGAAATAAAGAGCGCAGAGAGAGAAAGAAAGAGCGCAGAGAAAGAAAGAGCGCAGAGAGAGAGAAAGAAAGAGCGCAGAGAGAGAAAGATAGAGCGCAGAGAGAGAAAGAAAGAGCGCAGAGAGAGAGAGAGATAGAGCGCAGAGAGAGAGATAGAGCGCAGAGAGAGAGATAGAGCGCAGAGAGAGAGAGAGAGCGCAGAGAGAGAGAGAGAGCGCAGAGAGAAAGAGAGAGCGCAGAGAGAGAGCGCAGAGAGAGAGAGAGCGCAGAGAGAAAGAGAGAGCGCAGAGAGAGAGAAAGAAAGAGCACAGAGAGAGAGAAAGAAAGAGCGCAGAGAGAGAAAGATAGAGCGCAGAGAGAGAAAGAAAGAGCGCAAAGAGAGAAAAAAAGAGCGCAGAGAGAGAGAAAGAGCGCAGAGAGAGAGATAGAGCGCAGAGAGAGAGATAGAGCGCAGAGAGAGAGATAGAGCGCAGAGAGAGAGAGAGAGCGCAGAGAGAGAGAGAGCGCAGAGAGAGAGAGAGAGCGCAGAGAGAGAGCGCAGAGAGAGAGAGAGCGCAGAGAGAAAGAGAGAGCGCAGAGAGAGAGAAAGAAAGAGCGCAGAGAGAGAGAAAGAGCGTAGAGAAAAAAATTGCAGAGAGAGAGGAAGAAAGAGCGCAGACAGAGAAAGAAAGAGCGCAGAGAGAGAGAGAAAGAGCACAGAGAGAGAGAAAGAGCACAGAGAGAAAGAAAGAGCGCAGAGAGAGAAAGAAAGAGCGCAGAGAGAGAAAGATAGAGCGCAGAGAGAGAAAGAAAGAGCGCAAAGAGAGAAAAAAAGAGCGCAGAGAGAAAGAAAGAGCACAGAGAGAGAGAAAGAGCGCAGAGAGAGAGAGCGCAGAGAGAAAGAGAGAGCGCAGAGAGAAAGAGAGAGCGCAGAGAGAGAGCGCAGACAGAGAGAGAGCGCAGACAGAGAGAGAGCGCAGAGAGAAAGAGAGAGCGCAGAGAGAGAGAAAGAAAGAGCGCAGAGAGAGAGAAAGAGCGTAGAGAAAAAAAGCGCAGAGAGAGAGGAAGAAAGAGCGCAGACAGAGAAAGAAAAAGCGCAGAGAGAGAAAGAAAGAGCGCAGAGAGAGAGAAAGAAAGAGCGCAGAGAGAGAAGGAGCGCAGAGAGAGAAAGAAAGAGCGCAGAGAGAGAGAAAGAAAGAGCGCAGAGAGAGAGCGCAGAGAGAGAGCGCAGAGAGAGAGCGCAGAGAGAGAGCGCAGAGAGAGACAGAAAGAGCGCAGAGAGAGACAGAAAGAGCGCAGAGAGAGACAGAAAGAGCGCAGAGAGAGAGAGACAGAAAGAGCGCAGAGAGAAAGAAAGAAAGAGCGCAGAGAGAGAGAGCGCAGAGAGAGAGAGAGAGAGCGCAAAGAGAGAGAGAGAGAAAGAGCGCAAAGAGAGAGAGATAGAGAGAGCGCAGAGAGAAAGAAAGAGCGCAGAGAGAGAGAGAGAGCGCAGAGAGAGAGAAAGAGCGCAGAGAGAGAAATAAAGAGCGCAGAGAGAGAAAGAAAGAGCGCAGAGAAAGAAAGAGCGCAGAGAGAGAGAAAGAAAGAGCGCAGAGAGAGAAAGAAAGAGCGCAGAGAGAAAGAAAGAGCGCAGAGAGAGAGAAAGAAAGAGTGCAGAGAGAGCGCAGAGAGAGAGAGCGCAGAGAGAGAAAGAAAGAGCGCAGAGAGAGAGAGGAAGAAAGAGCGCAGAGAGTGAAAGAGCGCAGAGAGAGAGAGCGCAGAGAGAGAGAAAGAGCGCAGAGAGAGAAAGAAAGAGCGCAGAGAGAGAGAGAAAGAAAGAGCGCAGAGAGAGAGAGACAGAAAGAGCGCAGAGAGAGAGAAAGAGCGCAGAGAGAGAGAAAGAGCGCAGAGAGAGAGAAAGAAAGAGCACAGAGAGAAAGAAAGAGCGCAGAGAGAAATAAAGAGCGCAGAGAGAGAAAGAAAGAGCGCAGAGAAAGAAAGAGCGCAGAGAGAGAGAAAGAAAGAGCGCAGAGAGAGAAAGATAGAGCGCAGAGAGAGAAAGATAGAGCGCAGAGAGAGAAAGAAAGAGCGCAAAGAGAGAAAAAAAGAGCGCAGAGAGATAGAAAGAAAGAGCGCAGAGAGAAAGAAAGAAAGAGCGCAGAGAGCGAGAGAGAGAGCGCAGAGAGAGAAAGAGAAAGAAAGAGCGCAGAGAGAGAAAAAGAAAGAAAGAGCGCAGAGAGAGAGAAAGCGTGCAGAGAGAGAGAAAGAGCGCAGAGAGAGAAAGAGAAAGAAAGAGCGCAGAGAGAGAAAGAGCGCAGAGAGAGAAAGAGCGCAGAGAGAGAAAGAGCGCAGAGAGAAAGATAGAGCGCAGAGAGAGAGAGAGAAAGAGCGCAGAGACAGAGAAAGAAAAAGCGCAGAGAGAGACAAAGAGCGCAGAGAGAGAGAGAAAGAGCGCAAAGAGAGAGAGAAAGAAAGAGCGCAGAGAGAGAATGAGCGCAGAGAGAGAGAAAGAGCGCAGCGAGAGAGAGAGAAAGAGCGCAGAGAGAGAGAGAGAAAGAGCGCAGAGAGAGAGAAAGAAAGAGCGCAGAGAGAGAAAGAAAGAAAGAGCGCAGAGAGAGAGAGAGAGCGCAGAGAGAGGAAGAAAGAGCGCAGAGAGAGAGAGAGAAAGAGCGCAGAGAGAGAGAAAGAGCACAGAGAGAAAGAGAGCGCAGAGAAAGAGAGAGAGAGAGAGAGCGCAGAGAGAGAGAGAGCGTAGAGAGAGAGAAAGAAAGAGCGCAGAGAGAGAGAGCGCAGAGAGAGAGAAAGAAAGAGCGCAGAGAGAAAGAAAGAGCACAGACAGAGAGAAAGAGCGCAGAGAGAGAGAGCGCAGAGAGAGAGAGAGAGCGCAGAGAGAGAGAGAGAGCGCAGAGAGAAAGAGAGCGCAGACAGAGAGAGAGCGCAGAGAGAGAGAGAGAGCGCAGAGAGAGAGAGCGTAGAGAGAGAGAAAGAAAGAGCGCAGAGAGAGAGAGCGCAGAGAGAGAGAAAGAAAGAGCGCCGAGAGAGAGAGAAAGAAAGAGCGCAGAGAGAGAGAGAAAGAAAGAGCGCAGAGAGAGAAAGAAAGAAAGAGCGCAGAGAGAGAAAGAAAGAAAGAGCGCAGAGAGAGAGAGAGAGAGAGCGCAGAGAGAGAGGAAGAAAGAGCGCAGAGAGAAAGAGAAAGAAAGAGCGCAAAGAGAGAGCGCGCATAGAGAGAGAAAGAAAGAGCGCAGAGAGAGAGAAAGAGCGCAGAGAAAGAAAGAGCGCAGAGAGAGAGAGGAAGAAAGAGCGCAGAGAAAGAAAGAAAGAGCGCAGAGAGAGAAAGAAAGAGCGAAGAGAGAGAAAGAAAGAGCGCAGAGAGAGAGAAAGAGTGCAGAGAGAGAAAGAAAGAGTGCAGAGAGAGAAAGAAAGAGCGCAGAGAGAGAAAGAAAGAGCGCAGAGAGAGAGAGCGCAGAGAGAGAGAGAGTGCAGAGAGAGAGTGCAGAGAGAGAGAGAGAGCGCAAAGAGAGAGAGAGCGCAGAGAGAGAGAAAGTGCGCAGAGAGAAAGAAAGAGCGCAGAGAGAGAGAAAGGAAGAGCGCAGAGAGAGAAAGAAAGAGCGCAGAGAGAGAGAATGAGCGCAGAGAGAGAGAATGAGCGCAGAGAGAGAGAGAGCGCAGCGAGAGAGAGAGAGAGCGCAGAGAGAGAGAAAGATAGAGCGCAGTGAGAGAGAGCGCAGAGAGAGAGAAAGAAAGAGCGCATAGAGAGAGAGAAAGAAAGGGCGCAGAGAGAGAGAGAAAGAAAGAGCGCAGAGAGAGAGAGAGAGCGCAGAGAGAGGAAGAAAGAGTGCAGAGAGAGAGAGAGAGCGCAGAGAGAGAGAAAGAGCGCAGAGAGAAAGAGAGCGCAGACAGAGAGAGAGCGCAGAGAGAGAGAGAGCGCAGAGAGAGAGAGAGTGCAGAGAGAGAGAGAGCGTAGAGAGAGAGAAAGAAAGAGCGCAGAGAGAGAGAGCGCAGAGAGAGAGAAAGAAAGAGCGCAGAGAGAAAGAAAGAGCACAGAGAGAGAGAGAGCGCAGAGAGAGAGAGAGCGCAGAGAGAGAGAGAGAGAGCGCAGAGATAGAGAAAGAGCGCAGAGAGAAAGGGAGAGCGCAGAGAGAGAGAGCGCAGAGAGAGATCGCAGAGAGAAAGAGAGAGCGCAGAGAGAGAGAAAGAAAGAGCGCAGAGAGAGAGAAAGAGCGTAGAGAAAAAAAGAGCGCAGAGAGAGAGGAAGAAAGAGCGCAGACAGAGAAAGAAAGAGCGCAGAGAGAGAAAGAAAGAGCGCAGAGAGAGAGAAAGAAAGAGTGCAGAGAGAGCGCAGAGAGAGAGAAAGAGCGCAGAGAGAGAAAGAAAGAGCGCAGAGAGAGAGAGGAAGAAAGAGCGCAGAGAGTGAAAGAGCGCAGAGAGAGAGAGCGCAGAGAGAGAGAAAGAGCGCAGAGAGAGAAAGAAAGAGCGCAGAGAGAGAGAGAGAAAGAAAGAGCGCAGAGAGAGAGAGACAGAAAGAGCGCAGAGAGAGAGAAAGAGCGCAGAGAGAGAGAGAGCGCAGAGAGAGAGAAAGAGCGCAGAGAGAGAGAGAAAGAAAGAGCACAGAGAGAAAGAAAGAGCGCAGAGAGAAATAAAGAGCGCAGAGAGAGAAAGAAAGAGCGCAGAGAAAGAAAGAGCGCAGAGAGAGAGAAAGAAAGAGCGCAGAGAGAGAAAAAAAGAGCGCAGAGAGATAGAAAGAAAGAGCGCAGAGAGAAAGAAAGAAAGAGCGCAGAGAGCGAGAGAGAGAGCGCAGAGAGAGAAAGAGAAAGAAAGAGCGCAGAGAGAGAAAGAGAAAGAAAGAGCGCAGAGAGAGAGAAAGCGTGCAGAGAGAGAGAAAGAGCGCAGAGAGAGAAAGAGAAAGAAAGAGCGCAGAGAGAGAAAGAGCGCAGAGAGAGAAAGAGCGCAGAGAGAAAGATAGAGCGCAGAGAGAGAGAGAGAAAGAGCGCAGAGACAGAGAAAGAAAAAGCGCAGAGAGAGACAAAGTGCGCAGAGAGAGAGAAAGAGCGCAAAGAGAGAGAGAAAGAAAGAGCGCAGAGAGAGAAAGATAGAGCGCAGAGAGAAAGAAAGAAAGAGCGCAGAGAGCGAGAGAGAGAGCGCAGAGAGAGAAAGAGAAAGAAAGAGCGCAGAGAGAGAAAGAGAAAGAAAGAGCGCAGAGAGAGAGAAAGCGTGCAGAGAGAGAGAAAGAGCGCAGAGAGAGAAAGAGAAAGAAAGAGCGCAGAGAGAGAAAGAGCGCAGAGAGAGAAAGAGCGCAGAGAGAGAAAGAGCGCAGAGAGAAAGATAGAGCGCAGAGAGAGAGAGAGAAAGAGCGCAGAGACAGAGAAAGAAAAAGCGCAGAGAGAGACAAAGTGCGCAGAGAGAGAGAAAGAGCGCAAAGAGAGAGAGAAAGAAAGAGCGCAGAGAGAGAATGCGCGCAGAGAGAGAGAAAGAGCGCAGCGAGAGAGAGAGAAAGAGCGCAGCGAGAGAGAGAGAAAGAGCGCAGAGAGAGAGAGAGAAAGAGCGCAGAGAGAGAGAAAGAAAGGGCGCAGAGAGAGAAAGAAAGAAAGAGCGCAGAGAGAGAGAGAGAGCGCAGAGAGAGGAAGAAAGAGCGCAGAGAGAGAGAGAGAAAGAGCGCAGAGAGAGAGAAAGAGCACAGAGAGAAAGAGAGCGCAGACAGAGAGAGAGCGCAGAGAAAGAGAGAGAGAGAGAGAGCGCAGAGAGAGAGAGAGCGTAGAGAGAGAGAAAGAAAGAGCGCAGAGAGAGAGAGCGCAGAGAGAGAGAAAGAAAGAGCGCAGAGAGAAAGAAAGAGCACAGAGAGAGAGAAAGAGCGCAGAGAGAGAGAGCGCAGAGAGAGAGAGCGCAGAGAGAGAGAGAGAGCGCAGAGAGAGAGAGAAAGCGCAGAGAGAAAGAGAGAGCGCAGACAGAGAGAGAGCGCAGACAGAGAGAGAGCGCAGAGAGAGCGCAGAGAGAAAGAGAGAGCGCAGAGAGAGAGAAAGAAAGAGCGCAGAGAGAGAAAGAGCGTAGAGAAAAAAAGAGCGCAGAGAGAGAGAGGAAGAAAGAGCGCAGACAGAGAAAGAAAGAGCGCAGAGAGAGAAAGAAAGAGCGCAGAGAGAGAGAAAGAGCGCAGAGAGAGAGAATGAAAGAGCGCAGAGAGAGCGCAGAGAGAGAAAGAAAGAGCGCAGAGAGAGAGAGGAAGAAAGAGCGCAGACAGAGAAAGAAAGAGCACAGAGAGAGAAAGAGCGCAGAGAGAGAGAAAGAGTGCAGAGAGAGCGCAGAGTGAGAGAAAGAGCGCAGAGAGAGAAAGAAAGAGCGCAGAAAGAGAGAAAGAAAGAGCGCAGAGATAGAGAAAGAAAAAGCGCAGAGAGAGACAAAGAGCGCAGAGAGAGAGAAAGAGCGCAGAGAGAAAGAGAGCGCAGACAGAGAGAGAGCGCAGAGAGAGAGAGAGAGCGCAGAGAGAGAGAGCGTAGAGAGAGAGAAAGAAATAGCGCAGAGAGAGAGAGCGCAGAGAGAAAGAAAGAGCGCAGAGAGAGAGAGCGCAGAGAGAGAGAAAGAAAGAGCGCAGAGAGAAAGAAAGAGCACAGAGAGAGAGAAAGAGCGCAGAGAGAGAGTGAAAGAGCGCAGAGAGAGAGCGCAGACAGAGAGAGAGCGCAGAGAGAGAGAAAGAGCGCAGAGAGAGAGAAAGAAAGAGCGCAGAGAGAGAGTGAAAGAGCGCAGAGAGAGAGCGCAGACAGAGAGAGAGCGCAGAGAGAGAGAGAGAAAGCGCAGAGAGAAAGAGAGCGCAGACAGAGAGAGAGCGCAGAGAGAGAGAGAGAGCGCAGAGAGAGAGAGCGTAGAGAGAGAGAAAGAAAGAGCGCAGAGAGAGAGAGCGCAGAGAGAGAGAAAGAAAGAGCGCCGAGAGAGAGAGAAAGAAAGAGCGCAGAGAGAGAGAGAAAGAAAGAGCGCTGAGAGAGAAAGAAAGAAAGAGCGCAGAGAGAGAAAGAAAGAAAGAGCGCAGAGAGAGAGAGAGAGAGAGCGCAGAGAGAGAGGAAGAAAGAGCGCAGAGAGAAAGAGAAAGAAAGAGCGCAAAGAGAGAGCGCGCATAGAGAGAGAAAGAAAGAGCGCAGAGAGAGAGAAAGAGCGCAGAGAAAGAAAGAGCGCAGAGAGAGAGAGGAAGAAAGAGCGCAGAGAAAGAAAGAAAGAGCGCAGAGAGAGAAAGAAAGAGCGAAGAGAGAGAAAGAAAGAGCGCAGAGAGAGAGAAAGAGTGCAGAGAGAGAAAGAAAGAGTGCAGAGAGAGAAAGAAAGAGCGCAGAGAGAGAAAGAAAGAGCGCAGAGAGAGAGAGCGCAGAGAGAGAGAGAGTGCAGAGAGAGAGTGCAGAGAGAGAGAGAAAGCGCAAAGAGAGAGAGAGCGCAGAGAGAGAGAAAGTGCGCAGAGAGAAAGAAAGAGCGCAGAGAGAGAGAAAGGAAGAGCGCAGAGAGAGAAAGAAAGAGCGCAGAGAGAAAGAAAGAGCACAGAGAGAGAGAATGAGCGCAGAGAGAGAGAAAGAGCGCAGCGAGAGAGAGAGAGAGCGCAGAGAGAGAGAAAGAAAGAGCGCAGCAAGAGAGAGAGAAAGAGCACAGAGAGAGAGAAAGAAAGAGCGCAGAGAGAGAGAGAAAGAAAGGGCGCAGAGAGAGAGAGAAAGAAAGGGCGCAGAGAGAGAGAAAGAAAGAGCGCAGAGAGAGGAAGAAAGAGTGCAGAGAGAGAGAGAGAGCGCAGAGAGAGAGAAAGAGCGCAGAGAGAAAGAGAGCGCAGAGAGAGAGCGCAGAGAGAGAGAGAGTGCAGAGAGAGAGCGTAGAGAGAGAGAAAGAAAGAGCGCAGAGAGAGAGAGCGCAGAGAGAGAGAAAGAAAGAGCGCAGAGAGAAAGAAAGAGCACAGAGAGAGAGAATGAGCGCAGAGAGAGAGAGAGCGCAGAGAGAGAGAGAGAGCGCAGAGAGAGAGAGAAAGAGCGCAGAGAGAAAGGGAGAGCGCAGAGAGAGAGAGCGCAGAGAGAGAGAGCGCAGAGAGAGAGAGCGCAGAGAGAGAGAGCGCAGAGAGAGAGAGCGCAGAGAGAGAGAGCGCAGAGAGAGAGAGCGCAGAGAGAAAGAGAGAGCGCAGAGAGAGAGAGCGCAGAGAGAGAGAGCGCAGAGAGAAAGAGAGAGCGCAGAGAGAGAGAAAGAAAGAGCGCAGAGAGAGAAAGAAAGAGCGCCGAGAGAGAGAGAAAGAAAGAGCGCAGAGAGAGAGAGAAAGAAAGAGCGCAGAGAGAGAGAGAAAGAAAGAGCGCAGAGAGAGAAAGAAAGAAAGAGCGCAGAGAGAGAAAGAAAGAAAGAGCGCAGAGAGAGAGAGAGAGAGAGAGCGCAGAGAGAGAGGAAGAAAGAGCGCAGAGAGAAAGAGAAAGAAAGAGCGCAAAGAGAGAGCGCGCATAGAGAGAGAAAGAAAGAGCGCAGAGAGAGAGAAAGAGCGCAGAGAAAGAAAGAGCGCAGAGAGAGAGAGGAAGAAAGAGCGCAGAGAAAGAAAGAAAGAGCGCAGAGAGAGAAAGAAAGAGCGAAGAGAGAGAAAGAAAGAGCGCAGAGAGAGAGAAAGAGTGCAGAGAGAGAAAGAAAGAGCGCAGAGAGAGAAAGAAAGAGCGCAGAGAGAGAGAGCGCAGAGAGAGAGAGTGCAGAGAGAGAGTGCAGAGAGAGAGCGCAAAGAGAGAGAGAGCGCAGAGAGAGAGAAAGTGCGCAGAGAGAAAGAAAGAGCGCAGAGAGAGAGAAAGGAAGAGCGCAGAGAGAGAAAGAATGAGCGCAGAGAGAGAGAATGAGCGCAGAGAGAGAGAGAGAGCGCAGCGAGAGAGAGAGCGCAGAGAGAGAGAAAGAAAGAGCGCAGCGAGAGAGAGAGAAAGAGCGCAGAGAGAGAAAAAGAAAGAGCGCATAGAGAGAGAGAAAGAAAGGGCGCAGAGAGAGAGAGAAAGAAAGAGCGCAGAGAGAGAGAGAGAGCGCAGAGAGAGGAAGAAAGAGTGCAGAGAGAGAGAGAGCGCAGAGAGAGAGAAAGAGCGCAGAGAGAAAGAGAGCGCAGACAGAGAGAGAGCGCAGAGAGAGAGAGAGCGCAGAGAGAGAGAGTGCAGAGAGAGAGAGTGCAGAGAGAGAGAGAGCGTAGAGAGAGAGAAAGAAAGAGCGCAGAGAGAGAGAAAGAAAGAGCGCAGAGAGAAAGAAAGAGCACAGAGAGAGAGAGAGCGCAGAGAGAGAGAGCGCGCAGAGAGAGAGAGAGAGAGCGCAGAGAGAGAGAGAAAGAGCGCAGAGAGAAAGGGAGAGCGCAGAGAGAGAGAGAGCGCAGAGAGAGAGTGCAGAGAGAAAGAGAGAGCGCAGAGAGAGAAAGAAAGAGCGCAGAGAGAGAGAGGAAGAAAGAGCGCAGAGAGAGAGAAAGAGCGCAGAGAGAAAGAGAGCGCAGACAGAGAGAGAGCGCAGAGAGAGAGAGAGTGCAGAGAGAGAGAGTGCAGAGAGAGAGAGAGCGCAGAGAGAGAGAAAGAAAGAGCGCAGCGAGAGAGAGAGAAAGAGCGCAGAGAGAGAGAAAGAAAGAGCGCATAGAGAGAGAGAAAGAAAGGGCGCAGAGAGAGAGAGAAAGAAAGAGCGCAGAGAGAGAGAGAGAGCGCAGAGAGAGGAAGAAAGAGTGCAGAGAGAGAGAGAGAGCGCAGAGAGAGAGAAAGAGCGCAGAGAGAAAGAGAGCGCAGACAGAGAGAGAGCGCAGAGAGAGAGAGAGCGCAGAGAGAGAGTGCAGAGAGAGAGAGTGCAGAGAGAGAGAGAGCGTAGAGAGAGAGAAAGAAAGAGCGCAGAGAGAGAGAAAGAAAGAGCGCAGAGAGAAAGAAAGAGCACAGAGAGAGAGAGAGCGCAGAGAGAGAGAGCGCGCAGAGAGAGAGAGCGCGCAGAGAGAGAGAGAGAGAGCGCAGAGAGAGAGAGAAAGAGCGCAGAGAGAAAGGGAGAGCGCAGAGAGAGAGAGAGCGCAGAGAGAGAGCGCAGAGAGAAAGAGAGAGCGCAGAGAGAGAGAAAGAAAGAGCGCAGAGAGAGAGAAAGAGCGTAGAGAAAAAAAGAGCGCAGAGAGAGAGGAAGAAAGAGCGCAGACAGAGAAAGAAAGATCGCAGAGAGAGAAAGAAAGAGCGCAGAGAGAGAGAAAGAAAGAGTGCAGAGAGAGCGCAGAGAGAGAGAAAGAGCGCAGAGAGAGAAAGAAAGAGCGCAGAGAGAGAGAGGAAGAAAGAGCGCAGAGAGTGAAAGAGCGCAGAGAGAGCGAGCGCAGAGAGAGAAAGAGCGCAGAGAGAGAAAGAAAGAGCGCAGAGAGAGAGAGAAAGAAAGAGCGCAGAGAGAGAGAGACAGAAAGAGCGCAGAGAGAGAGAAAGAGCGCAGAGAGAGAGAGAAAGAGCGCAGAGAGAGAGAAAGAGCGCAGAGAGAGAGAGAAAGAAAGAGCACAGAGAGAAAGAAAGAGCGCAGAGAGAAATAACGAGCGCAGAGAGAGAAAGAAAGAGCGCAGAGAAAGAAAGAGCGCAGAGAGAGAGAAAGAAAGAGCGCAGAGAGAGAAAGATAGAGCGCAGAGAGAGAAAGATAGAGCGCAGAGAGAGAAAGAAAGAGCGCAAAGAGAGAAAAAAAGAGCGCAGAGAGATAGAAAGAAAGAGCGCAGGGAGAAAGAAAGAAAGAGCGCAGAGAGCGAGAGAGAGAGCGCAGAGAGAGAAAGAGAAAGAAAGAGCGCAGAGAGAGAAAGAGAAAGAAAGAGCGCAGAGAGAGAGAAAGCGTGCAGAGAGAGAGAAAGAGCGCAGAGAGAGAAAGAGAAAGAAAGAGCGCAGAGAGAGAAAGAGCGCAGAGAGAGAGAGAGAAAGAGCGCAGAGACAGAGAAAGAAAAAGCGCAGAGAGAGACAAAGAGCGCAGAGAGAGAGAGAAAGAGCGCAAAGAGAGAGAGAAAGAAAGAGCGCAGAGAGAGAATGAGCGCAGAGAGAGAGAAAGAGCGCAGCGAGAGAGAGAGAAAGAGCGCAGAGAGAGAGAGAGAAAGAGCGCAGAGAGAGAGAAAGAAAGAGCGCAGAGAGAGAGAAAGAAAGAGCGCAGAGAGAGAGAGAAAGAAAGGGCGCAGAGAGAGAAAGAAAGAAAGAGCGCAGAGAGAGAGAGAGAGCGCAGAGAGAGGAAGAAAGAGCGCAGAGAGAGAGAGAGAAAGAGCGCAGAGAGAGAGAAAGAGCACAGAGAGAAAGAGAGCGCAGACAGAGAGCGCAGAGAAAGAGAGAGAGAGAGAGAGCGCAGAGAGAGAGAGAGCGTAGAGAGAGAGAAAGAAAGAGCGCAGAGAGAGAGAGCGCAGAGAGAGAGAAAGAAAGAGCGCAGAGAGAAAGAAAGAGCACAGAGAGAGAGAAAGAGCGCAGAGAGAAAGAGAGAGCGCAGAGAGAGAGAGCGCAGACAGAGAGAGAGCGCAGAGAGAGCGCAGAGAGAAAGAGAGAGCGCAGAGAGAGAGAAAGAAAGAGCGCAGAGAGAGAGAAAGAGCGTAGAGAAAAAAAGAGCGCAGAGAGAGAGAGGAAGAAAGAGCGCAGACAGAGAAAGAAAGAGCGCAGAGAGAGAAAGAAAGAGCGCAGAGAGAGAGAAAGAGCGCAGAGAGAGAGAATGAAAGAGCGCAGAGAGAGCGCAGAGAGAGAAAGAAAGAGCGCAGAGAGAGAGAGGAAGAAAGAGCGCAGACAGAGAAAGAAAGAGCACAGAGAGAGAAAGAGCGCAGAGAGAGAGAAAGAGTGCAGAGAGAGCGCAGAGAGAGAGAAAGAGCGCAGAGAGAGAAAGAAAGAGCGCAGAGAGAGAGAAAGAAAGAGCGCAGAGATAGAGAAAGAAAAAGCGCAGAGAGAGACAAAGAGCGCAGAGAGAGAGAAAGAGCGCAGAGAGAAAGAGAGCGCAGACAGAGAGAGAGCGCAGAGAGAGAGAGAGAGAGCGCAGAGAGAGAGAGAGCGTAGAGAGAGAGAAAGAAAGAGCGCAGAGAGAGAGAGCGCAGAGAGAGAGAAAGAAAGAGCGCAGAGAGAGAAAGAAAGAGCGCAGAGAGAGAAAGAAAGAGCATAGAGAAAAAAATAGAAGAAAGAGCGCAGACAGAGAGAGAGAAAGAGCGCAGAGAGAGAGAGAAAGAGCGCAGAGAGAGAGAGAAAGAGCGCAGAGAGAAAGAGAGAGTGCAGACAGAGAGAGAGCGCAGAGAGAGAGAGCGCAGAGAGAAAGAGAGAGCGCAAAGAGAGAGAAAGAAAGAGCGCAGAGAGAGAGAAAGAGCATAGAGAAAAAAATAGCGCAGAGAGAGAGAAAGGAAGAGCGCAGAGAGAGAAAGAAAGAGCACAGAGAGAGAAAGAAAGAGCGCAGAGAGAGAGAATGAGCGCAGAGAGAGAGAAAGAGCGCAGCGAGAGAGAGAGAGAGCGCAGAGAGAGAGAAAGAAAGAGCGCAGCGAGAGAGAGAGAAAGAGCGCAGAGAGAGAGAAAGAAAGAGCGCAGAGAGAGAGAAAGAAAGGGCGCAGAGAGAGAAAGAAAGAAAGAGCGCAGAGAGAGAGAGAGAGTGCAGAGAGAGGAAGAAAGAGCGCAGAGAGAGAGAGAGAGCGCAGAGAGAGAGAAAGAGCGCAGAGAGAAAGAGAGCGCAGACAGAGAGAGAGCGTAGAGAGAGAGAAAGAAAGAGCGCAGAGAGAGAGAGCGCAGAGAGAGAGAAAGAAAGAGCGCAGAGAGAAAGAAAGAGCACAGAGAGAGAGAAAGAGCGCAGAGAGAGAGAGAGCGCAGAGAGAGAGAGAGAGCGCAGAGAGAGAGAGAGAAAGAGCACAGAGAGAAAGAGAGAGCGCAGAGAGAGAGAGCGCAGAGAGAGAGAGCGCAGAGAGAAAGAGAGAGCGCAGAGAGAGAGAAAGAAAGAGCACAGAGAGAGAGAAAGAACGTAGAGAAAAAAAGAGCGCAGAGAGAGAGGAAGAAAGAGCGCAGACAGAGAAAGAAAGAGCGCAGAGAGAGAAAGAAAGAGCGCAGAGAGAGAGAAAGAGCGCAGAGAGAGAGAAAGAAAGAGCGCAGAGAGAGAAAGAAAGAGCGCAGAGAGAGAGAGGAAGAAAGAGCGCAGACAGAGAAAGAAAGAGCGCAGAGAAAGAAAGAAAGAGCACAGAGAGAGAGAAAGAGCGCAGAGAGAGAGAAAGAGCGCAGAGAGAGAAAGAAAGAGCGCAGAGAGAGAAAGAGCGCAGAGAGAGAAAGAGCGCAGAGAGAGAAAGAAAGAGCGCCGAGAGAGAGAGAAAGAAAGAGCGCAGAGAGAGAGAGACAGAAAGAGCGCAGAGAGAAAGAAAGAAAGAGTGCAGAGAGAGAGAGAAAGAGCGCAGAGAGAGAGAGAAAGAGCGCAGAGAGAGAGAGAAAGAGCGCAGAGAGAGAGAGAGAAAGAGCGCAGAGAGAAAGAAAGAGCGCAGAGAGAAAGAAAGAGCGCAGAGAGAAAGAAAGAGCGCAGAGAGAAAGAAAGAGCGCAGAGAGAAATAAAGAGCGCAGAGAGAGAAATAAAGAGCGCAGAGAGAGAAAGAAAGAGCGCAGAGAAAGAAAGAGCGCAGAGAGAGAGAAAGAAAGAGCGCAGAGAGAGAAAGATAGAGCGCAGAGAGAGAAAGAAAGAGCGCGAAGAGAGAAAAAAAGAGCGCAGAGAGATAGAAAGAAAGAGCGCAGAGAGAAAGAAAGAGAAAAAAAGAGCGCAGAGAGAGAGAAAGAAAGAGCGCAGAGAGAGAAAGAAAGAGCGCAGAGAGAGAAAGAAAGAGCGCAAAGAGAGAAAAAAAGAGCGCAGAGAGAGAGAAAGAGCGCAGAGAGAGATAGAGCGCAGAGAGAGAGATAGAGCGCAGAGAGAGAGAGAGAGCGCAGAGAGAGAGAGAGAGCGCAGAGAGAAAGAGAGAGCGCAGAGAGAGAGCGCAGAGAGAGAGAGAGCGCAGAGAGAAAGAGAGAGCGCAGAGAGAGAGAAAGAAAGAGCACAGAGAGAGAGAAAGAAAGAGCGCAGAGAGAGAAAGAAAGAGCGCAGAGAGAGAAAGAAAGAGCGCAAAGAGAGAAAAAAAGAGCGCAGAGAGAGAGAAAGAGCGCAGAGAGAGAGATAGAGCGCAGAGAGAGAGATAGAGCGCAGAGAGAGAGAGAGCGCAGAGAGAGAAAGAAAGAGCGCAGAGAGAGAGAGCGCAGAGAGAGAGAGAGTGCAGAGAGAGAGTGCAGAGAGAAAGAAAGAGCGCAAAGAGAGAGAGAGCGCAGAGAGAAAGAAAGAGCGCAGAGAGAGAGAAAGGAAGAGCGCAGAGAGAGAAAGAAAGAGCGCAGAGAGAGAAAGAAAGAGCGCAGAGAGAGAGAATGAGCACAGAGAGAGAGAAAGAGCGCAGCGAGAGAGAGAGAGAGCGCAGAGAGAGAGAAAGAAAGAGCGCAGCAAGAGAGAGAGAAAGAGCACAGAGAGAGAGAAAGAAAGAGCGCAGAGAGAGAGAGAAAGAAAGGGCGCAGAGAGAGAGAGAAAGAAAGGGCGCAGAGAGAGAGAAAGAAAGAGCGCAGAGAGAGGAAGAAAGAGTGCAGAGAGAGAGAGAGAGCGCAGAGAGAGAGAAAGAGCGCAGAGAGAAAGAGAGCGCAGACAGAGAGAGAGCGCAGAGAGAGAGCGCAGAGAGAGAGAGAGTGCAGAGAGAGAGAGAGCGTAGAGAGAGAGAAAGAAAGAGCGCAGAGAGAGAGAGCGCAGAGAGAGAGAAAGAAAGAGCGCAGAGAGAAAGAAAGAGCACAGAGAGAGAGAAAGAGCGCAGAGAGAGAGAGAGCGCAGAGAGAGAGAGAGAGCGCAGAGAGAGAGAGAAAGAGCGCAGAGAGAAAGGGAGAGCGCAGAGAGAGAGAGCGCAGAGAGAGAGAGCGCAGAGAGAGAGAGCGCAGAGAGAGAGAGCGCAGAGAGAGAGAGCGCAGAGAGAGAGAGCGCAGAGAGAGAGAGCGCAGAGAGAAAGAGAGAGAGCAGAGAGAGAAAGAAAGAGCGCCGAGAGAGAGAGAAAGAAAGAGCGCCGAGAGAGAGAGAAAGAAAGAGCGCAGAGAGAGAGAGAAAGAAAGAGCGCAGAGAGAGAAAGAAAGAAAGAGCGCAGAGAGAGAAAGAAAGAAAGAGCGCAGAGAGAGAGAGAGAGAGAGCGCAGAGAGAGAGGAAGAAAGAGCGCAGAGAGAAAGAGAAAGAAAGAGCGCAAAGAGAGAGCGCGCATAGAGAGAGAAAGAAAGAGCGCAGAGAGAGAGAAAGAGCGCAGAGAAAGAAAGAGCGCAGAGAGAGAGAGGAAGAAAGAGCGCAGAGAAAGAAAGAAAGAGCGCAGAGAGAGAAAGAAAGAGCGAAGAGAGAGAAAGAAAGAGCGCAGAGAGAGAGAAAGAGTGCAGAGAGAGAAAGAAAGAGCGCAGAGAGAGAAAGAAAGAGCGCCGAGAGAGAGAGCGCAGAGAGAGAGAGTGCAGAGAGAGAGTGCAGAGAGAGAGAGCGCAAAGAGAGAGAGAGCGCAGAGAGAGAGAAAGTGCGCAGAGAGAAAGAAAGAGTGCAGAGAGAGAGAAAGGAAGAGCGCAGAGAGAGAAAGAAAGAGCGCAGAGAGAGAAAGAATGAGCGCAGAGAGAGAGAATGAGCGCAGAGAGAGAGAGAGAGCGCAGCGAGAGAGAGAGCGCAGAGAGAGAGAAAGAAAGAGCGCAGCGAGAGAGAGAGAAAGAGCGCAGAGAGAGAGAAAGAAAGAGCGCATAGAGAGAGAGAAAGAAAGGGCGCAGAGAGAGAGAGAAAGAAAGAGCGCAGAGAGAGAGAGAGAGCGCAGAGAGAGGAAGAAAGAGTGCAGAGAGAGAGAGAGAGCGCAGAGAGAGAGAAAGAGCGCAGAGAGAAAGAGAGCGCAGACAGAGAGAGAGCGCAGAGAGAGAGAGAGCGCAGAGAGAGAGAGTGCAGAGAGAGAGAGAGCGTAGAGAGAGAGAAAGAAAGAGCGCAGAGAGAGAGAGCGCAGAGAGAGAGAAAGAAAGAGCGCAGAGAGAAAGAAAGAGCACAGAGAGAGAGAGCGCAGAGAGAGAGAGCGCGCAGAGAGAGAGAGTGAGAGCGCAGAGAGAGAGAGAAAGAGCGCAGAGAGAAAGGGAGAGCGCAGAGAGAGAGAGAGCGCAGAGAGAGAGCGCAGAGAGAAAGAGAGAGCGCAGAGAGAGAGAAAGAAAGAGCGCAGAGAGAGAGAAAGAGCGTAGAGAAAAAAAGAGCGCAGAGAGAGAGGAAGAAAGAGCGCAGACAGAGAAAGAAAGATCGCAGAGAGAGAAAGAAAGAGCGCAGAGAGAGAGAAAGAAAGAGTGCAGAGAGAGCGCAGAGAGAGAGAAAGAGCGCAGAGAGAGAAAGAAAGAGCGCAGAGAGAGAGAGAAAGAAAGAGCGCAGAGAGTGAAAGAGCGCAGAGAGAGCGAGCGCAGAGAGAGAGAAAGAGCGCAGAGAGAGAAAGACAGAAAGAGCGCAGAGAGAGAGAAAGAGCGCAGAGAGAGAGAGAAAGAGCGCAGAGAGAGAGAAAGAGCGCAGAGAGAGAGAGAAAGAAAGAGCACAGAGAGAAAGAAAGAGCGCAGAGAGAAATAACGAGCGCAGAGAGAGAAAGAAAGAGCGCAGAGAAAGAAAGAGCGCAGAGAGAGAGAAAGAAAGAGCGCAGAGAGAGAAAGATAGAGCGCAGAGAGAGAAAGATAGAGCGCAGAGAGAGAAAGAAAGAGCGCAAAGAGAGAAAAAAAGAGCGCAGAGAGATAGAAAGAAAGAGCGCAGAGAGAAAGAAAGAAAGAGGGCAGAGAGCGAGAGAGAGAGCGCAGAGAGAGAAAGAGAAAGAAAGAGCGCAGAGAGAGAAAGAGAAAGAAAGAGCGCAGAGAGAGAGAAAGCGTGCAGAGAGAGAGAAAGAGCGCAGAGAGAGAAAGAGAAAGAAAGAGCGCAGAGAGAGAAAGAGCGCAGAGAGAGAGAGAGAAAGAGCGCAGAGACAGAGAAAGAAAAAGCGCAGAGAGAGACAAAGAGCGCAGAGAGAGAGAGAGAGCGCAAAGAGAGAGAGAAAGAAAGAGCGCAGAGAGAGAATGAGCGCAGAGTGAGAGAAAGAGCGCTGCGAGAGAGAGAGAAAGAGCGCAGAGAGAGAGAGAGAAAGAGCGCAGAGAGAGAGAAAGAAAGAGCGCAGAGAGAGAGAAAGAAAGAGCGCAGAGAGAGAGAGAAAGAAAGGGCGCAGAGAGAGAAAGAAAGAAAGAGCGCAGAGAGAGAGAGAGAGCGCAGAGAGAGGAAGAAAGAGCGCAGAGAGAGAGAGAGAAAGAGCGCAGAGAGAGAGAAAGAGCACAGAGAGAAAGAGAGCGCAGACAGAGAGCGCAGAGAAAGAGAGAGAGAGAGAGAGCGCAGAGAGAGAGAGAGCGTAGAGAGAGAGAAAGAAAGAGCGCAGAGAGAGAGAGCGCAGAGAGAGAGAAAGAAAGAGCGCAGAGAGAAAGAAAGAGCACAGAGAGAGAGAAAGAGCGCAGAGAGAGAGAGCGCAGAGAGAGAGAGAAAGAGCACAGAGAGAAAGAGAGAGCGCAGAGAGAGAGAGCGCAGAGAGAGCGCAGAGAGAAAGAGAGAGCGCAGAGAGAGAGAAAGAAAGAGCGCAGAGAGAGAGAAAGAGCGTAGAGAAAAAAAGAGCGCAGAGAGAGAGAGGAAGAAAGAGCGCAGACAGAGAAAGAAAGAGCGCAGAGAGAGAAAGAAAGAGCGCAGAGAGAGAGAAAGAGCGCAGAGAGAGAGAATGAAAGAGCGCAGAGAGAGCGCAGAGAGAGAAAGAAAGAGCGCAGAGAGAGAGAGGAAGAAAGAGCGCAGACAGAGAAAGAAAGAGCACAGAGAGAGAGAGCGCAGAGATAGAGAAAGAAAAAGCGCAGAGAGAGACAAAGAGCGCAGAGAGAGAGAAAGAGCGCAGAGAGAAAGAGAGCGCAGACAGAGAGAGAGCGCAGAGAGAGAGAGAGAGAGCGCAGAGAGAGAGAGAGCGTAGAGAGAGAGAAAGAAAGAGCGCAGAGAGAGAGAGCGCAGAGAGAGAGAAAGAAAGAGCGCAGAGAGAGAAAGAAAGAGCGCAGAGAGAGAAAAAAAGAGCATAGAGAAAAAAATAGAAGAAAGAGCGCAGACAGAGAGAGAGAAAGAGCGCAGAGAGAGAGAGAAAGAGCGCAGAGAGAGAGAGAAAGAGCGCAGAGAGAAAGAGAGAGTGCAGACAGAGAGAGAGCGCAGAGAGAGAGAGAGAGAAAGAGCGCAGAGAGAGAGAAAGAAAGAGCGCAGAGAGAGAGAGAAAGAAAGGGCGCAGAGAGAGAAAGAAAGAAAGAGCGCAGAGAGAGAGAGAGAGCGCAGAGAGAGGAAGAAAGAGCGCAGAGAGAGAGAGAGAAAGAGCGCAGAGAGAGAGAAAGAGCACAGAGAGAAAGAGAGCGCAGACAGAGAGAGAGCGCAGAGAAAGAGAGAGAGAGAGAGAGCGCAGAGAGAGAGAGAGCGTAGAGAGAGAGAAAGAAAGAGCGCAGAGAGAGAGAGCGCAGAGAGAGAGAAAGAAAGAGCGCAGAGAGAAAGAAAGAGCACAGAGAGAGAGAAAGAGCGCAGAGAGAGAGAGCGCAGAGAGAGAGAGAGAGCGCAGAGAGAGAGAGAAAGAGCGCAGAGAGAAAGAGAGAGCGCAGAGAGAGAGAGCGCAGACAGAGAGAGAGCGCAGAGAGAGCGCAGAGAGAAAGAGAGAGCGCAGAGAGAGAGAAAGAAAGAGCGCAGAGAGAGAGAAAGAGCGTAGAGAAAAAAAGAGCGCAGAGAGAGAGAGGAAGAAAGAGCGCAGACAGAGAAAGAAAGAGCGCAGAGAGAGAAAGAAAGAGCGCAGAGAGAGAGAAAGAGCGCAGAGAGAGAGAATGAAAGAGCGCAGAGAGAGCGCAGAGAGAGAAAGAAAGAGCGCAGAGAGAGAGAGGAAGAAAGAGCGCAGACAGAGAAAGAAAGAGCACAGAGAGAGAAAGAGCGCAGAGAGAGAGAAAGAGTGCAGAGAGAGCGCAGAGAGAGAGAAAGAGCGCAGAGAGAGAGAAAGAAAGAGCGCAGAGAGAGAGAAAGAAAGAGCGCAGAGATAGAGAAAGAAAAAGCGCAGAGAGAGACAAAGAGCGCAGAGAGAGAGAAAGAGCGCAGAGAGAAAGAGAGCGCAGACAGAGAGAGAGCGCAGAGAGAGAGAGAGAGCGCAGAGAGAGAGAGAGCGTAGAGAGAGAGAAAGAAAGAGCGCAGAGAGAGAGAGCGCAGAGAGAGAGAAAGAAAGAGCGCAGAGAGAGAAAGAAAGAGCGCAGAGAGAGAAAGAAAGAGCATAGAGAAAAAAATAGAAGAAAGAGCGCAGACAGAGAGAGAGAAAGAGCGCAGAGAGAGAGAGAAAGAGCGCAGAGAGAGAGAGAAAGAGCGCAGAGAGAAAGAGAGAGTGCAGACAGAGAGAGAGCGCAGAGAGAGAGAGCGCAGAGAGAAAGAGAGAGCGCAAAGAGAGAGAAAGAAAGAGCGCAGAGAGAGAGAAAGAGCATAGAGAAAAAAATAGCGCAGAGAGAGAGAAAGGAAGAGCGCAGAGAGAGAAAGAAAGAGCACAGAGAGAGAAAGAAAGAGCGCAGAGAGAGAGAATGAGCGCAGAGAGAGAGAAAGAGCGCAGCGAGAGAGAGAGAGAGCGCAGAGAGAGAGAAAGAAAGAGCGCAGCGAGAGAGAGAGAAAGAGCGCAGAGAGAGAGAAAGAAAGAGCGCAGAGAGAGAGAAAGAAAGGGCGCAGAGAGAGAAAGAAAGAAAGAGCGCAGAGAGAGAGAGAGAGTGCAGAGAGAGGAAGAAAGAGCGCAGAGAGAGAGAGAGAGCGCAGAGAGAGAGAAAGAGCGCAGAGAGAAAGAGAGCGCAGACAGAGAGAGAGCGTAGAGAGAGAGAAAGAAAGAGCGCAGAGAGAGAGAGCGCAGAGAGAGAGAAAGAAAGAGCGCAGAGAGAAAGAAAGAGCACAGAGAGAGAGAAAGAGCGCAGAGAGAGAGAGAGCGCAGAGAGAGAGAGAGAGAGCAGAGAGAGAGAGAGAAAGAGCACAGAGAGAAAGAGAGAGCGCAGAGAGAGAGAGCGCAGAGAGAGAGAGCGCAGAGAGAAAGAGAGAGCGCAGAGAGAGAGAAAGAAAGAGCGCAGAGAGAGAGAAAGAACGTAGAGAAAAAAAGAGCGCAGAGAGAGAGGAAGAAAGAGCGCAGACAGAGAAAGAAAGAGCGCAGAGAGAGAAAGAAAGAGCGCAGAGAGAGAGAAAGAGCGCAGAGAGAGAGAAAGAAAGAGCGCAGAGAGAGAAAGAAAGAGCGCAGAGAGAGAGAGGAAGAAAGAGCGCAGACAGAGAAAGAAAGAGCGCAGAGAAAGAAAGAAAGAGCACAGAGAGAGAGAAAGAGCGCAGAGAGAGAGAAAGAAAGAGCGCAGAGAGAGAGAAAGAGCGCAGAGAGAGAAAGAAAGAGCGCAGAGAGAGAAAGAGCGCAGAGAGAGAAAGAGCGCAGAGAGAGAAAGAAAGAGCGCCGAGAGAGAGAGAAAGAAAGAGCGCAGAGAGAGAGAGACAGAAAGAGCGCAGAGAGAAAGAAAGAAAGAGTGCAGAGAGAGAGAGAAAGAGCGCAGAGAGAGAGAGAAAGAGCGCAGAGAGAGAGAGAAAGAGCGCAGAGAGAGAGAGAAAGAGCGCAGAGAGAGAGAGAGAAAGAGCGCAGAGAGAAAGAAAGAGCGCAGAGAGAAAGAAAGAGCGCAGAGAGAAAGAAAGAGCGCAGAGAGAAAGAAAGAGCGCAGAGAGAAAGAAAGAGCGCAGAGAGAAAGAAAGAGCGCAGAGAGAGAAATAAAGAGCGCAGAGAGAGAAAGAAAGAGCGCAGAGAAAGAAAGAGTGCAGAGAGAGAGAAAGAAAGAGCGCAGAGAGAGAAAGATAGAGCGCAGAGAGAGAAAGAAAGAGCGCGAAGAGAGAAAAAAAGAGCGCAGAGAGATAGAAAGAAAGAGCGCAGAGAGAAAGAATGAGAAAAAAAGAGCGCAGAGAGAGAGAAAGAAAGAGCGCAGAGAGAGAAAGATAGAGCGCAGAGAGAGAAAGAAAGAGCGCAAAGAGAGAAAAAAAGAGCGCAGAGAGAGAGAAAGAGCGCAGAGAGAGAAAGAGCGCAGAGAGAGAAAGAGCGCAGAGAGAGATAGAGCGCAGAGAGAGAGATAGAGCGCAGAGAGAGAGAGAGCGCAGAGAGAGAGAGAGAGCGCAGAGAGAAAGAGAGAGCGCAGAGAGAGAGCGCAGAGAGAGAGAGAGCGCAGAGAGAAAGAGAGAGCGCAGAGAGAGAGAAAGAAAGAGCACAGAGAGAGAGAAAGAAAGAGCGCAGAGAGAGAAAGAAAGAGCGCAGAGAGAGAAAGAAAGAGCGCAAAGAGAGAAAAAAAGAGCGCAGAGAGAGAGAAAGAGCGCAGAGAGAGAGATAGAGCGCAGAGAGAGAGATAGAGCGCAGAGAGAGAGAGAGCGCAGAGAGAGAAAGAAAGAGCGCAGAGAGAGAGAGCGCAGAGAGAGAGAGAGTGCAGAGAGAGAGTGCAGAGAGAAAGAAAGAGCGCAAAGAGAGAGAGAGCGCAGAGAGAAAGAAAGAGCGCAGAGAGAGAGAAAGGAAGAGCGCAGAGAGAGAAAGAAAGAGCACAGAGAGAGAAAGAAAGAGCGCAGAGAGAGAGAATGAGCGCAGAGAGAGAGAAAGAGCGCAGCGAGAGAGAGAGAGAGAGCGCAGAGAGAGAGAAAGAAAGAGCGCAGCAAGAGAGAGAGAAAGAGCACAGAGAGAGAGAAAGAAAGAGCGCAGAGAGAAAGAGAAAGAAAGGGCGCAGAGAGAGAGAGAAAGAAAGGGCGCAGAGAGAGAGGAAGAAAGAGTGCAGAGAGAGAGAGAGAGAGCGCAGAGAGAGAGAAAGAGCGCAGAGAGAAAGAGAGCGCAGACAGAGAGAGAGCGCAGAGAGAGAGCGCAGAGAGAGAGAGAGTGCAGAGAGAGAGAGCGTAGAGAGAGAGAAAGAAAGAGCGCAGAGAGAGAGAGCGCAGAGAGAGAGAAAGAAAGAGCGCAGAGAGAAAGAGAGCACAGAGAGAGAGAAAGAGCGCAGAGAGAGAGAGAGCGCAGAGAGAGAGAGAGAGCGCAGAGAGAGAGAGAAAGAGCGCAGAGAGAAAGGGAGAGCGCAGAGAGAGAGAGCGCAGAGAGAGAGAGCGCAGAGAGAGAGAGCGCAGAGAGAGAGAGCGCAGAGAGAGAGAGCGCAGAGAGAGAGAGCGCAGAGAGAAAGAGAGAGCGCAGAGAGAGAGAAAGAAAGAGCGCAGAGAGAGAAAGAAAGAGCGCCGAGAGAGAGAGAAAGAAAGAGCGCAGAGAGAGAGAGAAAGAAAGAGCGCAGAGAGAGAGAGAAAGAAAGAGCGCAGAGAGAGAAAGAAAGAAAGAGCGCAGAGAGAGAAAGAAAGAAAGAGCGCAGAGAGAGAGAGAGAGAGAGCGCAGAGAGAGAGGAAGAAAGAGCGCAGAGAGAAAGAGAAAGAAAGAGCGCAAAGAGAGAGCGCGCATAGAGAGAGAAAGAAAGAGCGCAGAGAGAGAGAAAGAGCGCAGAGAAAGAAAGAGCGCAGAGAGAGAGAGGAAGAAAGAGCGCAGAGAAAGAAAGAAAGAGCGCAGAGAGAGAAAGAAAGAGCGAAGAGAGAGAAAGAAAGAGCGCAGAGAGAGAGAAAGAAAGAGCGCAGAGAGAGAGAAAGAGTGCAGAGAGAGAAAGAAAGAGCGCAGAGAGAGAAAGAAAGAGCGCAGAGAGAGAGAGCGCAGAGAGAGAGAGTGCAGAGAGAGAGAGAGAGCGCAAAGAGAGAGAGAGGAAGAAAGAGCGCAGAGAAAGAAAGAAAGAGCGCAGAGAGAGAAAGAAAGAGCGAAGAGAGAGAAAGAAAGAGCGCAGAGAGAGAGAAAGAAAGAGCGCAGAGAGAGAGAAAGAGTGCAGAGAGAGAAAGAAAGAGCGCAGAGAGAGAAAGAAAGAGCGCAGAGAGAGAGAGCGCAGAGAGAGAGAGTGCAGAGAGAGAGAGAGAGCGCAAAGAGAGAGAGAGCGCAGAGAGAGAGAAAGTGCGCAGAGAGAAAGAAAGAGCGCAGAGAGAGAGAAAGGAAGAGCGCAGAGAGAGAAAGAATGAGCGCAGAGAGAGAGAATGAGCGCAGAGAGAGAGAGAGAGCGCAGCGAGAGAGAGAGCGCAGAGAGAGAGAAAGAAAGAGCGCAGCGAGAGAGAGAGAAAGAGCGCAGAGAGAGAGAAAGAAAGAGCGCATAGAGAGAGAGAAAGAAAGGGCGCAGAGAGAGAGAGAAAGAAAGAGCGCAGAGAGAGAGAGAGAGCGCAGAGAGAGGAAGAAAGAGTGCAGAGAGAGAGAGAGAGCGCAGAGAGAGAGAAAGAGCGCAGAGAGAAAGAGAGCGCAGACAGAGAGAGAGCGCAGAGAGAGAGAGAGCGCAGAGAGAGAGAGTGCAGAGAGAGAGAGAGCGTAGAGAGAGAGAAAGAAAGAGCGCAGAGAGAAAGAAAGAGCACAGAGAGAGAGAGCGCAGAGAGAGAGAGCGCGCAGAGAGAGAGAGAGCGCAGAGAGAGAGAGAAAGAGCGCAGAGAGAAAGGGAGAGCGCAGAGAGAGAGAGCGCAGAGAGAGAGCGCAGAGAGAAAGAGAGAGCGCAGAGAGAGAGAAAGAAAGAGCGCAGAGAGAGAGAAAGAGCGTAGAGAAAAAAAGAGCGCAGAGAGAGAGGAAGAAAGAGCGCAGACAGAGAAAGAAAGATCGCAGAGAGAGAAAGAAAGAGCGCAGAGAGAGAGAGGAAGAAAGAGCGCAGAGAGTGAAAGAGCGCAGAGAGAGCGAGCGCAGAGAGAGAGAAAGAGCGCAGAGAGAGAAAGAAAGAGCGCAGAGAGAGAGAGAAAGAAAGAGCGCAGAGAGAGAGAGACAGAAAGAGCGCAGAGAGAGAGAAAGAGCGCAGAGAGAGAGAGAAAGAGCGCAGAGAGAGAGAAAGAGCGCAGAGAGAGAGAGAAAGAAAGCGCACAGAGAGAAAGAAAGAGCGCAGAGAGAAATAACGAGCGCAGAGAGAGAAAGAAAGAGCGCAGAGAAAGAAAGAGCGCAGAGAGAGAGAAAGAAAGAGCGCAGAGAGAGAAAGATAGAGCGCAGAGAGAGAAAGAAAGAGCGCAAAGAGAGAAAAAAAGAGCGCAGAGAGATAGAAAGAAAGAGCGCAGAGAGAAAGAAAGAAAGAGCGCAGAGAGCGAGAGAGAGCGCAGAGAGAGAAAGAGAAAGAAAGAGCGCAGAGAGAGAAAGAGAAAGAAAGAGCGCAGAGAGAGAGAAAGCGTGCAGAGAGAGAGAAAGAGCGCAGAGAGAGAAAGAGAAAGAAAGAGCGCAGAGAGAGAAAGAGCGCAGAGAGAGAGAGAGAAAGAGCGCAGAGACAGAGAAAGAAAAAGCGCAGAGAGAGACAAAGAGCGCAGAGAGAGAGAGAAAGAGCGCAAAGAGAGAGAGAAAGAAAGAGCGCAGAGAGAGAGAGAGAAAGAGCGCAGAGAGAGAGAAAGAAAGAGCGCAGAGAGAGAGAAAGAAAGAGCGCAGAGAGAGAGAGAAAGAAAGGGCGCAGAGAGAGAAAGAAAGAAAGAGCGCAGAGAGAGAGAGAGAGCGCAGAGAGAGGAAGAAAGAGCGCAGAGAGAGAGAGAGAAAGAGCGCAGAGAGAGAGAAAGAGCACAGAGAGAAAGAGAGCGCAGACAGAGAGCGCAGAGAAAGAGAGAGAGAGAGAGAGCGCAGAGAGAGAGAGAGCGTAGAGAGAGAGAAAGAAAGAGCGCAGAGAGAGAGAGCGCAGAGAGAGAGAAAGAAAGAGCGCAGAGAGAAAGAAAGAGCACAGAGAGAGAGAAAGAGCGCAGAGAGAGAGAGCGCAGAGAGAGAGAGCGCAGAGAGAGAGAGAAAGAGCACAGAGAGAAAGAGAGAGCGCAGAGAGTGAGAGCGCAGACAGAGAGAGAGCGCAGAGAGAGCGCAGAGAGAAAGAGAGAGCGCAGAGAGAGAGAAAGAAAGAGCGCAGAGAGAGAGAAAGAGCGTAGAGAAAAAAAGAGCGCAGAGAGAGAGAGGAAGAAAGAGCGCAGACAGAGAAAGAAAGAGCGCAGAGAGAGAAAGAAAGAGCGCAGAGAGAGAGAAAGAGCGCAGAGAGAGAGAATGAAAGAGCGCAGAGAGAGCGCAGAGAGAGAAAGAAAGAGCGCAGAGAGAGAGAGGAAGAAAGAGCGCAGACAGAGAAAGAAAGAGCACAGAGAGAGAAAGAGCGCAGAGAGAGAGAAAGAGTGCAGAGAGAGCGCAGAGAGAGAGAAAGAGCGCAGAGAGAGAAAGAAAGAGCGCAGAGAGAGAGAAAGAAAGAGCGCAGAGATAGAGAAAGAAAAAGCGCAGAGAGAGACAAAGAGCGCAGAGAGAGAGAAAGAGCGCAGAGAGAAAGAGCGCAGACAGAGAGAGAGCGCAGAGAGAGAGAGAGAGCGCAGAGAGAGAGAGCGTAGAGAGAGAGAAAGAAAGAGCGCAGAGAGAGAGAGCGCAGAGAGAGAGAAAGAAAGAGCGCAGAGAGAGAAAGAAAGAGCGCAGAGAGAGAAAGAAAGAGCATAGAGAAAAAAATAGAAGAAAGAGCGCAGACAGAGAGAGAGAAAGAGCGCAGAGAGAGAGAGAAAGAGTGCAGAGAGAGAGAGAAAGAGCGCAGAGAGAAAGAGAGAGTGCAGACAGAGAGAGAGCGCAGAGAGAGAGAGAGAAAGAGCGCAGAGAGAGAGAAAGAAAGAGCGCAGAGAGAGAGAGAAAGAAAGGGCGCAGAGAGAGAAAGAAAGAAAGAGCGCAGAGAGAGAGAGAGAGCGCAGAGAGAGGAAGAAAGAGCGCAGAGAGAGAAGAAAGAAAGAGCGCAGAGAGAGAGAGAGAGCGCAGAGAGAGGAAGAAAGAGCGCAGAGAGAGAGAGAGAAAGAGCGCAGAAAGAGAGAAAGAGCACAGAGAGAAAGAGAGCGCAGACAGAGAGAGAGCGCAGAGAAAGAGAGAGAGAGAGAGAGCGCAGAGAGAGAGAGAGCGTAGAGAGAGAGAAAGAAAGAGCGCAGAGAGAGAGAGCGCAGAGAGAGAGAAAGAAAGAGCGCAGAGAGAAAGAAAGAGCACAGAGAGAGAGAAAGAGCGCAGAGAGAGAGAGCACAGAGAGAGAGAGAGAGCGCAGAGAGAGAGAGAAAGAGCGCAGAGAGAAAGAGAGAGCGCAGAGAGAGAGAGCGCAGACAGAGAGAGAGCGCAGAGAGAGCGCAGAGAGAAAGAGAGAGCGCAGAGAGAGAGAAAGAAAGAGCGCAGAGAGAGAGAAAGAGCGTAGAGAAAAAAAGAGCGCAGAGAGAGAGAGGAAGAAAGAGCGCAGACAGAGAAAGAAAGAGCGCAGAGAGAGAAAGAAAGAGCGCAGAGAGAGAGAAAGAGCGCAGAGAGAGAGAATGAAAGAGCGCAGAGAGAGCGCAGAGAGAGAAAGAAAGAGCGCAGAGAGAGAGAGGAAGAAAGAGCGCAGACAGAGAAAGAAAGAGCACAGAGAGAGAAAGAGCGCAGAGAGAGAGAAAGAGTGCAGAGAGAGCGCAGAGAGAGAGAAAGAGCGCAGAGAGAGAAAGAAAGAGCGCAGAGAGAGAGAAAGAAAGAGCGCAGAGATAGAGAAAGAAAAAGCGCAGAGAGAGACAAAGAGCGCAGAGAGAGAAAGAGCGCAGAGAGAAAGAGAGCGCAGACAGAGAGAGAGCGCAGAGAGAGAGAGAGAGAGAGCGCAGAGAGAGAGAGAGCGTAGAGAGAGAAAGAAAGAGCGCAGAGAGAGAGAGCGCAGAGAGAGAGAAAGAAAGAGCGCAGAGAGAGAAAGAAAAAGCATAGAGAAAAAAATAGAAGAAAGAGGGCAGACAGAGAGAGAGAAAGAGCGCAGAGAGAGAGAGAAAGAGCGCAGAGAGAAAGAGAGAGTGCAGACAGAGAGAGAGCGCAGAGAGAGAGCGCGCAGAGAGAAAGAGAGAGCGCAAAGAGAGAGAAAGAAAGAGCGCAGAGAGAGAGAAAGAGCATAGAGAAAAAAATAGCGCAGAGAGAGAGAAAGGAAGAGCGCAGAGAGAGAAAGAAAGAGCGCAGAGAGAGAAAGAAAGAGCGCAGAGAGAGAGAATGAGCGCAGAGAGAGAGAAAGAGCGCAGCGAGAGAGAGAGAGAGCGCAGAGAGAGAGAAAGAAAGAGCGCAGCGAGAGAGAGAGAAAGAGCGCAGAGAGAGAGAAAGAAAGAGCGCAGAGAGAGAGAAAGAAAGGGCGCAGAGAGAGAAAGAAAGAAAGAGCGCAGAGAGAGAGAGAGAGTGCAGAGAGAGGAAGAAAGAGCGCAGAGAGAGAGAGAGAGCGCAGAGAGAGAGAAAGAGCGCAGAGAGAAAGAGAGCGCAGACAGAGAGAGAGCGTAGAGAGAGAGAAAGAAAGAGCGCAGAGAGAGAGAGCGCAGAGAGAGAGAAAGAAAGAGCGCAGAGAGAAAGAAAGAGCACAGAGAGAGAGAAAGAGCGCAGAGAGAGAGAGCGCAGAGAGAGAGAGAGAGCGCAGAGAGAGAGAGAGAAAGAGCACAGAGAGAAAGAGAGAGCGCAGAGAGAGAGAGCGCAGAGAGAGAGAGCGCAGAGAGAAAGAGAGAGCGCAGAGAGAGAGAAAGAAAGAGCGCAGAGAGAGAGAAAGAACGTAGAGAAAAAAAGAGCGCAGAGAGAGAGGAAGAAAGAGCGCAGACAGAGAAAGAAAGAGCGCAGAGAGAGAAAGAAAGAGCGCAGAGAGAGAGAAAGAGCGCAGAGAGAGAGAAAGAAAGAGCGCAGAGAGAGAAAGAAAGAGCGCAGAGAGAGAGAGGAAGAAAGAGCGCAGACAGAGAAAGAAAGAGCGCAGAGAAAGAAAGAAAGAGCACAGAGAGAGAGAGAAAGAGCGCAGAGAGAGAGAAAGAAAGAGCGCAGAGAGAGAGAAAGAAAGAGCGCAGAGAGAGAGAAAGAGCGCAGAGAGAGAAAGAAAGAGCGCAGAGAGAGAAAGAGCGCAGAGAGAGAAAGAAAGAGCGCCGAGAGAGAGAGAAAGAAAGAGCGCAGAGAGAGAGAGAAAGAGCGCAGAGAGAGAGAGAAAGAGCGCAGAGAGAGAGAGAAAGAGCGCAGAGAGAGAGAGAAAGAGCGCAGAGAGAGAGAGAAAGAGCGCAGAGAGAAAGAAAGAGCGCAGAGAGAAAGAAAGAGCGCAGAGAGAAAGAAAGAGCGCAGAGAGAAAGACAGAGCGCAGAGAGAGAAATAAAGAGCGCAGAGAGAGAAAGAAAGAGCGCAGAGAAAGAAAGAGCGCAGAGAGAGAGAAAGAAAGAGCGCAGAGAGAGAAAGATAGAGCGCAGAGAGAGAAAGAAAGAGCGCGAAGAGAGAAAAAAAGAGCGCAGAGAGATAGAAAGAAAGAGCGCAGAGAGAAAGAAAGAGAAAAAAAGAGCGCAGAGAGAGAGAAAGAAAGAGCGCAGAGAGAGAAAGATAGAGCGCAGAGAGAGAAAGAAAGAGCGCAAAGAGAGAAAAAAAGAGCGCAGAGAGAGAGAAAGAGCGCAGAGAGAGATAGAGCGCAGAGAGAGAGATAGAGCGCAGAGAGAGAGAGAGAGCGCAGAGAGAGAGAGAGAGCGCAGAGAGAAAGAGAGAGCGCAGAGAGAGAGCGCAGAGAGAGAGAGAGCGCAGAGAGAAAGAGAGAGCGCAGAGAGAGAGAAAGAAAGAGCACAGAGAGAGAGAAAGAAAGAGCGCAGAGAGAGAAAGAAAGAGCGCAGAGAGAGAAAGAAAGAGCGCAAAGAGAGAAAGAAAGAGCGCAGAGAGAGAAAGAAAGAGCGCAAAGAGAGAAAAAAAGAGCGCAGAGAGAGAGAAAGAGCGCAGAGAGAGAGATAGAGCGCAGAGAGAGAGATAGAGCGCAGAGAGAGAGAGAGCGCAGAGAGAGAGAGCGCAGAGAGAGAGAGAGCGCAGAGAGAGAGAGAAAGAAAGAGCACAGAGAGAAAGAAAGAGCGCAGAGAGAAATAACGAGCGCAGAGAGAGAAAGAAAGAGTGCAGAGAAAGAAAGAGCGCAGAGAGAGAGAAAGAAAGAGCGCAGAGAGAGAAAGATAGAGCGCAGAGAGAGAAAGATAGAGCGCAGAGAGAGAAAGAAAGAGCGCAAAGAGAGAAAAAAAGAGCGCAGAGAGATAGAAAGAAAGAGCGCAGAGAGAAAGAAAGAAAGAGCGCAGAGAGCGAGAGAGAGAGCGCAGAGAGAGAAAGAGAAAGAAAGAGCGCAGAGAGAGAAAGAGAAAGAAAGAGCGCAGAGAGAGAGAAAGCGTGCAGAGAGAGAGAAAGAGCGCAGAGAGAGAAAGAGAAAGAAAGAGCGCAGAGAGAGAAAGAGCGCAGAGAGAGAGAGAGAAAGAGCGCAGAGACAGAGAAAGAAAAAGCGCAGAGAGAGACAAAGAGCGCAGAGAGAGAGAGAAAGAGCGCAAAGAGAGAGAGAAAGAAAGAGCGCAGAGAGAGAATGAGCGCAGAGAGAGAGAAAGAGCGCAGCGAGAGAGAGAGAAAGAGTGCAGAGAGAGAGAGAGAAAGAGCGCAGAGAGAGAGAAAGAAAGAGCACAGAGAGAGAAAGAAAGGGCGCAGAGAGAGAAAGAAAGAAAGAGCGCAGAGAGAGAGAGAGAGCGCAGAGAGAGGAAGAAAGAGCGCAGAGAGAGAGAGAGAAAGAGCGCAGAGAGAGAGAGAGAAAGAGCGCAGAGAGAGAGAGAGAGAGAGAGCGCAGAGAGAGAAAAAAAGAGCGCAGAGAGATAGAAAGAAAGAGCGCAGAGAGAAAGAAAGAAAGAGGGCAGAGAGCGAGAGAGAGAGCGCAGAGAGAGAAAGAGAAAGAAAGAGCGCAGAGAGAGAAAGAGAAAGAAAGAGCGCAGAGAGAGAGAAAGCGTGCAGAGAGAGAGAAAGAGCGCAGAGAGAGAAAGAGAAAGAAAGAGCGCAGAGAGAGAAAGAGCGCAGAGAGAGAGAGAGAAAGAGCGCAGAGACAGAGAAAGAAAAAGCGCAGAGAGAGACAAAGAGCGCAGAGAGAGAGAGAGAGCGCAAAGAGAGAGAGAAAGAAAGAGCGCAGAGAGAGAATGAGCGCAGAGTGAGAGAAAGAGCGCTGCGAGAGAGAGAGAAAGAGCGCAGAGAGAGAGAGAGAAAGAGCGCAGAGAGAGAGAAAGAAAGAGCGCAGAGAGAGAGAAAGAAAGAGCGCAGAGAGAGAGAGAAAGAAAGGGCGCAGAGAGAGAAAGAAAGAAAGAGCGCAGAGAGAGAGAGAGAGCGCAGAGAGAGGAAGAAAGAGCGCAGAGAGAGAGAGAGAAAGAGCGCAGAGAGAGAGAAAGAGCACAGAGAGAAAGAGAGCGCAGACAGAGAGCGCAGAGAAAGAGAGAGAGAGAGAGAGCGCAGAGAGAGAGAGAGCGTAGAGAGAGAGAAAGAAAGAGCGCAGAGAGAGAGAGCGCAGAGAGAGAGAAAGAAAGAGCGCAGAGAGAAAGAAAGAGCACAGAGAGAGAGAAAGAGCGCAGAGAGAGAGAGCGCAGAGAGAGAGAGAAAGAGCACAGAGAGAAAGAGAGAGCGCAGAGAGAGAGAGCGCAGAGAGAGCGCAGAGAGAAAGAGAGAGCGCAGAGAGAGAGAAAGAAAGAGCGCAGAGAGAGAGAAAGAGCGTAGAGAAAAAAAGAGCGCAGAGAGAGAGAGGAAGAAAGAGCGCAGACAGAGAAAGAAAGAGCGCAGAGAGAGAAAGAAAGAGCGCAGAGAGAGAGAAAGAGCGCAGAGAGAGAGAATGAAAGAGTGCAGAGAGAGCGCAGAGAGAGAAAGAAAGAGCGCAGAGAGAGAGAGGAAGAAAGAGCGCAGACAGAGAAAGAAAGAGCACAGAGAGAGAGAGCGCAGAGATAGAGAAAGAAAAAGCGCAGAGAGAGACAAAGAGCGCAGAGAGAGAGAAAGAGCGCAGAGAGAAAGAGAGCGCAGACAGAGAGAGAGCGCAGAGAGAGAGAGAGAGAGCGCAGAGAGAGAGAGAGCGTAGAGAGAGAGAAAGAAAGAGCGCAGAGAGAGAGAGCGCAGAGAGAGAGAAAGAAAGAGCGCAGAGAGAGAAAGAAAGAGCGCAGAGAGAGAAAAAAAGAGCATAGAGAAAAAAATAGAAGAAAGAGCGCAGACAGAGAGAGAGAAAGAGCGCAGAGAGAGAGAGAAAGAGCGCAGAGAGAGAGAGAAAGAGCGCAGAGAGAAATAGAGAGTGCAGACAGAGAGAGAGCGCAGAGAGAGAGAGAGAGAAAGAGCGCAGAGAGAGAGAAAGAAAGAGCGCAGAGAGAGAGAGAAAGAAAGGGCGCAGAGAGAGAAAGAAAGAAAGAGCGCAGAGAGAGAGAGAGAGCGCAGAGAGAGGAAGAAAGAGCGCAGAGAGAGAGAGAGAAAGAGCGCAGAGAGAGAGAAAGAGCACAGAGAGAAAGAGAGCGCAGACAGAGAGAGAGCGCAGAGAAAGAGAGAGAGAGAGAGAGCGCAGAGAGAGAGAGAGCGTAGAGAGAGAGAAAGAAAGAGCGCAGAGAGAGAGAGCGCAGAGAGAGAGAAAGAAAGAGCGCAGAGAGAAAGAAAGAGCACAGAGAGAGAGAAAGAGCGCAGAGAGAGAGAGCGCAGAGAGAGAGAGAGAGCGCAGAGAGAGAGAGAAAGAGCGCAGAGAGAAAGAGAGAGCGCAGAGAGAGAGAGCGCAGACAGAGAGAGAGCGCAGAGAGAGCGCAGAGAGAAAGAGAGAGCGCAGAGAGAGAGAAAGAAAGAGCGCAGAGAGAGAGAAAGAGCGTAGAGAAAAAAAGAGCGCAGAGAGAGAGAGGAAGAAAGAGCGCAGACAGAGAAAGAAAGAGCGCAGAGAGAGAAAGAAAGAGCGCAGAGAGAGAGAAAGAGCGCAGAGAGAGAGAATGAAAGAGCGCAGAGAGAGCGCAGAGAGAGAAAGAAAGAGCGCAGAGAGAGAGAGGAAGAAAGAGCGCAGACAGAGAAAGAAAGAGCACAGAGAGAGAAAGAGCGCAGAGAGAGAGAAAGAGTGCAGAGAGAGCGCAGAGAGAGAGAAAGAGCGCAGAGAGAGAGAAAGAAAGAGCGCAGAGAGAGAGAAAGAAAGAGCGCAGAGATAGAGAAAGAAAAAGCGCAGAGAGAGACAAAGAGCGCAGAGAGAGAGAAAGAGCGCAGAGAGAAAGAGAGTGCAGACAGAGAGAGAGCGCAGAGAGAGAGAGAGAGCGCAGAGAGAGAGAGAGCGTAGAGAGAGAGAAAGAAAGAGCGCAGAGAGAGAGAGCGCAGAGAGAGAGAAAGAAAGAGCGCAGAGAGAGAAAGAAAGAGCGCAGAGAGAGAAAGAAAGAGCATAGAGAAAAAAATAGAAGAAAGAGCGCAGACAGAGAGAGAGAAAGAGCGCAGAGAGAGAGAGAAAGAGCGCAGAGAGAGAGAGAAAGAGCGCAGAGAGAAAGAGAGAGTGCAGACAGAGAGAGAGCGCAGAGAGAGAGAGCGCAGAGAGAAAGAGAGAGCGCAAAGAGAGAGAAAGAAAGAGCGCAGAGAGAGAGAAAGAGCATAGAGAAAAAAATAGCGCAGAGAGAGAGAAAGGAAGAGCGCAGAGAGAGAAAGAAAGAGCACAGAGAGAGAAAGAAAGAGCGCAGAGAGAGAGAATGAGCGCAGAGAGAGAGAAAGAGCGCAGCGAGAGAGAGAGAGAGCGCAGAGAGAGAGAAAGAAAGAGCGCAGCGAGAGAGAGAGAAAGAGCGCAGAGAGAGAGAAAGAAAGAGCGCAGAGAGAGAGAAAGAAAGGGCGCAGAGAGAGAAAGAAAGAAAGAGCGCAGAGAGAGAGAGAGAGTGCAGAGAGAGGAAGAAAGAGCGCAGAGAGAGAGAGAGAGCGCAGAGAGAGAGAAAGAGCGCAGAGAGAAAGAGAGCGCAGACAGAGAGAGAGCGTAGAGAGAGAGAAAGAAAGAGCGCAGAGAGAGAGAGCGCAGAGAGAGAGAAAGAAAGAGCGCAGAGAGAAAGAAAGAGCACAGAGAGAGAGAAAGAGCGCAGAGAGAGAGAGAGCGCAGAGAGAGAGAGAGAGAGCAGAGAGAGAGAGAGAAAGAGCACAGAGAGAAAGAGAGAGCGCAGAGAGAGAGAGCGCAGAGAGAGAGAGCGCAGAGAGAAAGAGAGAGCGCAGAGAGAGAGAAAGAAAGAGCGCAGAGAGAGAGAAAGAACGTAGAGAAAAAAAGAGCGCAGAGAGAGAGGAAGAAAGAGCGCAGACAGAGAAAGAAAGAGCGCAGAGAGAGAAAGAAAGAGCGCAGAGAGAGAGAAAGAGCGCAGAGAGAGAGAAAGAAAGAGCGCAGAGAGAGAAAGAAAGAGCGCAGAGAGAGAGAGGAAGAAAGAGCGCAGACAGAGAAAGAAAGAGCGCAGAGAAAGAAAGAAAGAGCACAGAGAGAGAGAAAGAGCGCAGAGAGAGAGAAAGAAAGAGCGCAGAGAGAGAGAAAGAGCGCAGAGAGAGAAAGAAAGAGCGCAGAGAGAGAAAGAGCGCAGAGAGAGAAAGAGCGCAGAGAGAGAAAGAAAGAGCGCCGAGAGAGAGAGAAAGAAAGAGCGCAGAGAGAGAGAGACAGAAAGAGCGCAGAGAGAAAGAAAGAAAGAGTGCAGAGAGAGAGAGAAAGAGCGCAGAGAGAGAGAGAAAGAGCGCAGAGAGAGAGAGAAAGAGCGCAGAGAGAGAGAGAAAGAGCGCAGAGAGAGAGAGAGAAAGAGCGCAGAGAGAAAGAAAGAGCGCAGAGAGAAAGAAAGAGCGCAGAGAGAAAGAAAGAGCGCAGAGAGAAAGAAAGAGCGCAGAGAGAAAGAAAGAGCGCAGAGAGAAAGAAAGAGCGCAGAGAGAGAAATAAAGAGCGCAGAGAGAGAAAGAAAGAGCGCAGAGAAAGAAAGAGTGCAGAGAGAGAGAAAGAAAGAGCGCAGAGAGAGAAAGATAGAGCGCAGAGAGAGAAAGAAAGAGCGCGAAGAGAGAAAAAAAGAGCGCAGAGAGATAGAAAGAAAGAGCGCAGAGAGAAAGAATGAGAAAAAAAGAGCGCAGAGAGAGAGAAAGAAAGAGCGCAGAGAGAGAAAGATAGAGCGCAGAGAGAGAAAGAAAGAGCGCAAAGAGAGAAAAAAAGAGCGCAGAGAGAGAGAAAGAGCGCAGAGAGAGAAAGAGCGCAGAGAGAGAAAGAGCGCAGAGAGAGATAGAGCGCAGAGAGAGAGATAGAGCGCAGAGAGAGAGAGAGCGCAGAGAGAGAGAGAGAGCGCAGAGAGAAAGAGAGAGCGCAGAGAGAGAGCGCAGAGAGAGAGAGAGCGCAGAGAGAAAGAGAGAGCGCAGAGAGAGAGAAAGAAAGAGCACAGAGAGAGAGAAAGAAAGAGCGCAGAGAGAGAAAGAAAGAGCGCAGAGAGAGAAAGAAAGAGCGCAAAGAGAGAAAAAAAGAGCGCAGAGAGAGAGAAAGAGCGCAGAGAGAGAGATAGAGCGCAGAGAGAGAGATAGAGCGCAGAGAGAGAGAGAGCGCAGAGAGAGAAAGAAAGAGCGCAGAGAGAGAGAGCGCAGAGAGAGAGAGAGTGCAGAGAGAGAGTGCAGAGAGAAAGAAAGAGCGCAAAGAGAGAGAGAGCGCAGAGAGAAAGAAAGAGCGCAGAGAGAGAGAAAGGAAGAGCGCAGAGAGAGAAAGAAAGAGCACAGAGAGAGAAAGAAAGAGCGCAGAGAGAGAGAATGAGCGCAGAGAGAGAGAAAGAGCGCAGCGAGAGAGAGAGAGAGAGCGCAGAGAGAGAGAAAGAAAGAGCACAGAGAGAGAGAAAGAAAGAGCGCAGAGAGAAAGAGAAAGAAAGGGCGCAGAGAGAGAGAGAAAGAAAGGGCGCAGAGAGAGAGGAAGAAAGAGTGCAGAGAGAGAGAGAGAGAGCGCAGAGAGAGAGAAAGAGCGCAGAGAGAAAGAGAGCGCAGACAGAGAGAGAGCGCAGAGAGAGAGAGAGTGCAGAGAGAGAGAGCGTAGAGAGAGAGAAAGAAAGAGCGCAGAGAGAGAGAGCGCAGAGAGAGAGAAAGAAAGAGCGCAGAGAGAAAGAGAGCACAGAGAGAGAGAAAGAGCGCAGAGAGAGAGAGAGCGCAGAGAGAGAGAGAGAGCGCAGAGAGAGAGAGAAAGAGCGCAGAGAGAAAGGGAGAGCGCAGAGAGAGAGAGCGCAGAGAGAGAGAGCGCAGAGAGAGAGAGCGCAGAGAGAGAGAGCGCAGAGAGAGAGAGCGCAGAGAGAGAGAGCGCAGAGAGAAAGAGAGAGCGCAGAGAGAGAGAAAGAAAGAGCGCAGAGAGAGAAAGAAAGAGCGCCGAGAGAGAGAGAAAGAAAGAGCGCAGAGAGAGAGAGAAAGAAAGAGCGCAGAGAGAGAGAGAAAGAAAGAGCGCAGAGAGAGAAAGAAAGAAAGAGCGCAGAGAGAGAAAGAAAGAAAGAGCGCAGAGAGAGAGAGAGAGAGAGCGCAGAGAGAGAGGAAGAAAGAGCGCAGAGAGAAAGAGAAAGAAAGAGCGCAAAGAGAGAGCGCGCATAGAGAGAGAAAGAAAGAGCGCAGAGAGAGAGAAAGAGCGCAGAGAAAGAAAGAGCGCAGAGAGAGAGAGGAAGAAAGAGCGCAGAGAAAGAAAGAAAGAGCGCAGAGAGAGAAAGAAAGAGCGAAGAGAGAGAAAGAAAGAGCGCAGAGAGAGAGAAAGAAAGAGCGCAGAGAGAGAGAAAGAGTGCAGAGAGAGAAAGAAAGAGCGCAGAGAGAGAAAGAAAGAGCGCAGAGAGAGAGAGCGCAGAGAGAGAGAGTGCAGAGAGAGAGAGAGAGCGCAAAGAGAGAGAGAGGAAGAAAGAGCGCAGAGAAAGAAAGAAAGAGCGCAGAGAGAGAAAGAAAGAGCGAAGAGAGAGAAAGAAAGAGCGCAGAGAGAGAGAAAGAAAGAGCGCAGAGAGAGAGAAAGAGTGCAGAGAGAGAAAGAAAGAGCGCAGAGAGAGAAAGAAAGAGCGCAGAGAGAGAGAGCGCAGAGAGAGAGAGTGCAGAGAGAGAGAGAGAGCGCAAAGAGAGAGAGAGCGCAGAGAGAGAGAAAGTGCGCAGAGAGAAAGAAAGAGCGCAGAGAGAGAGAAAGGAAGAGCGCAGAGAGAGAAAGAATGAGCGCAGAGAGAGAGAATGAGCGCAGAGAGAGAGAGAGAGCGCAGCGAGAGAGAGAGCGCAGAGAGAGAGAAAGAAAGAGCGCAGCGAGAGAGAGAGAAAGAGCGCAGAGAGAGAGAAAGAAAGAGCGCATAGAGAGAGAGAAAGAAAGGGCGCAGAGAGAGAGAGAAAGAAAGAGCGCAGAGAGAGAGAGAGAGCGCAGAGAGAGGAAGAAAGAGTGCAGAGAGAGAGAGAGAGCGCAGAGAGAGAGAAAGAGCGCAGAGAGAAAGAGAGCGCAGACAGAGAGAGAGCGCAGAGAGAGAGAGAGCGCAGAGAGAGAGAGTGCAGAGAGAGAGAGAGCGTAGAGAGAGAGAAAGAAAGAGCGCAGAGAGAAAGAAAGAGCACAGAGAGAGAGAGCGCAGAGAGAGAGAGCGCGCAGAGAGAGAGAGAGCGCAGAGAGAGAGAGAAAGAGCGCAGAGAGAAAGGGAGAGCGCAGAGAGAGAGAGCGCAGAGAGAGAGCGCAGAGAGAAAGAGAGAGCGCAGAGAGAGAGAAAGAAAGAGCGCAGAGAGAGAGAAAGAGCGTAGAGAAAAAAAGAGCGCAGAGAGAGAGGAAGAAAGAGCGCAGACAGAGAAAGAAAGATCGCAGAGAGAGAAAGAAAGAGCGCAGAGAGAGAGAGGAAGAAAGAGCGCAGAGAGTGAAAGAGCGCAGAGAGAGCGAGCGCAGAGAGAGAGAAAGAGCGCAGAGAGAGAAAGAAAGAGCGCAGAGAGAGAGAGAAAGAAAGAGCGCAGAGAGAGAGAGACAGAAAGAGCGCAGAGAGAGAGAAAGAGCGCAGAGAGAGAGAGAAAGAGCGCAGAGAGAGAGAAAGAGCGCAGAGAGAGAGAGAAAGAAAGAGCACAGAGAGAAAGAAAGAGCGCAGAGAGAAATAACGAGCGCAGAGAGAGAAAGAAAGAGCGCAGAGAAAGAAAGAGCGCAGAGAGAGAGAAAGAAAGAGCGCAGAGAGAGAAAGATAGAGCGCAGAGAGAGAAAGAAAGAGCGCAAAGAGAGAAAAAAAGAGCGCAGAGAGATAGAAAGAAAGAGCGCAGAGAGAAAGAAAGAAAGAGCGCAGAGAGCGAGAGAGAGCGCAGAGAGAGAAAGAGAAAGAAAGAGCGCAGAGAGAGAAAGAGAAAGAAAGAGCGCAGAGAGAGAGAAAGCGTGCAGAGAGAGAGAAAGAGCGCAGAGAGAGAAAGAGAAAGAAAGAGCGCAGAGAGAGAAAGAGCGCAGAGAGAGAGAGAGAAAGAGCGCAGAGACAGAGAAAGAAAAAGCGCAGAGAGAGACAAAGAGCGCAGAGAGAGAGAGAAAGAGCGCAAAGAGAGAGAGAAAGAAAGAGCGCAGAGAGAGAGAGAGAAAGAGCGCAGAGAGAGAGAAAGAAAGAGCGCAGAGAGAGAGAAAGAAAGAGCGCAGAGAGAGAGAGAAAGAAAGGGCGCAGAGAGAGAAAGAAAGAAAGAGCGCAGAGAGAGAGAGAGAGCGCAGAGAGAGGAAGAAAGAGCGCAGAGAGAGAGAGAGAAAGAGCGCAGAGAGAGAGAAAGAGCACAGAGAGAAAGAGAGCGCAGACAGAGAGCGCAGAGAAAGAGAGAGAGAGAGAGAGCGCAGAGAGAGAGAGAGCGTAGAGAGAGAGAAAGAAAGAGCGCAGAGAGAGAGAGCGCAGAGAGAGAGAAAGAAAGAGCGCAGAGAGAAAGAAAGAGCACAGAGAGAGAGAAAGAGCGCAGAGAGAGAGAGCGCAGAGAGAGAGAGAAAGAGCACAGAGAGAAAGAGAGAGCGCAGAGAGTGAGAGCGCAGACAGAGAGAGAGCGCAGAGAGAGCGCAGAGAGAAAGAGAGAGCGCAGAGAGAGAGAAAGAAAGAGCGCAGAGAGAGAGAAAGAGCGTAGAGAAAAAAAGAGCGCAGAGAGAGAGAGGAAGAAAGAGCGCAGACAGAGAAAGAAAGAGCGCAGAGAGAGAAAGAAAGAGCGCAGAGAGAGAGAAAGAGCGCAGAGAGAGAGAATGAAAGAGCGCAGAGAGAGCGCAGAGAGAGAAAGAAAGAGCGCAGAGAGAGAGAGGAAGAAAGAGCGCAGACAGAGAAAGAAAGAGCACAGAGAGAGAAAGAGCGCAGAGAGAGAGAAAGAGTGCAGAGAGAGCGCAGAGAGAGAGAAAGAGCGCAGAGAGAGAAAGAAAGAGCGCAGAGAGAGAGAAAGAAAGAGCGCAGAGATAGAGAAAGAAAAAGCGCAGAGAGAGACAAAGAGCGCAGAGAGAGAGAAAGAGCGCAGAGAGAAAGAGCGCAGACAGAGAGAGAGCGCAGAGAGAGAGAGAGAGCGCAGAGAGAGAGAGCGTAGAGAGAGAGAAAGAAAGAGCGCAGAGAGAGAGAGCGCAGAGAGAGAGAAAGAAAGAGCGCAGAGAGAGAAAGAAAGAGCGCAGAGAGAGAAAGAAAGAGCATAGAGAAAAAAATAGAAGAAAGAGCGCAGACAGAGAGAGAGAAAGAGCGCAGAGAGAGAGAGAAAGAGTGCAGAGAGAGAGAGAAAGAGCGCAGAGAGAAAGAGAGAGTGCAGACAGAGAGAGAGCGCAGAGAGAGAGAGAGAAAGAGCGCAGAGAGAGAGAAAGAAAGAGCGCAGAGAGAGAGAGAAAGAAAGGGCGCAGAGAGAGAAAGAAAGAAAGAGCGCAGAGAGAGAGAGAGAGCGCAGAGAGAGGAAGAAAGAGCGCAGAGAGAGAGAGAGAAAGAGCGCAGAAAGAGAGAAAGAGCACAGAGAGAAAGAGAGCGCAGACAGAGAGAGAGCGCAGAGAAAGAGAGAGAGAGAGAGAGCGCAGAGAGAGAGAGAGCGTAGAGAGAGAGAAAGAAAGAGCGCAGAGAGAGAGAGCGCAGAGAGAGAGAAAGAAAGAGCGCAGAGAGAAAGAAAGAGCACAGAGAGAGAGAAAGAGCGCAGAGAGAGAGAGCGCAGAGAGAGAGAGAGAGCGCAGAGAGAGAGAGAAAGAGCGCAGAGAGAAAGAGAGAGCGCAGAGAGAGAGAGCGCAGACAGAGAGAGAGCGCAGAGAGAGCGCAGAGAGAAAGAGAGAGCGCAGAGAGAGAGAAAGAAAGAGCGCAGAGAGAGAGAAAGAGCGTAGAGAAAAAAAGAGCGCAGAGAGAGAGAGGAAGAAAGAGCGCAGACAGAGAAAGAAAGAGCGCAGAGAGAGAAAGAAAGAGCGCAGAGAGAGAGAAAGAGCGCAGAGAGAGAGAATGAAAGAGCGCAGAGAGAGCGCAGAGAGAGAAAGAAAGAGCGCAGAGAGAGAGAGGAAGAAAGAGCGCAGACAGAGAAAGAAAGAGCACAGAGAGAGAAAGAGCGCAGAGAGAGAGAAAGAGTGCAGAGAGAGCGCAGAGAGAGAGAAAGAGCGCAGAGAGAGAAAGAAAGAGCGCAGAGAGAGAGAAAGAAAGAGCGCAGAGATAGAGAAAGAAAAAGCGCAGAGAGAGACAAAGAGCGCAGAGAGAGAAAGAGCGCAGAGAGAAAGAGAGCGCAGACAGAGAGAGAGCGCAGAGAGAGAGAGAGAGAGAGCGCAGAGAGAGAGAGAGCGTAGAGAGAGAAAGAAAGAGCGCAGAGAGAGAGAGCGCAGAGAGAGAGAAAGAAAGAGCGCAGAGAGAGAAAGAAAAAGCATAGAGAAAAAAATAGAAGAAAGAGGGCAGACAGAGAGAGAGAAAGAGCGCAGAGAGAGAGAGAAAGAGCGCAGAGAGAAAGAGAGAGTGCAGACAGAGAGAGAGCGCAGAGAGAGAGCGCGCAAAGAGAAAGAGAGAGCGCAAAGAGAGAGAAAGAAAGAGCGCAGAGAGAGAGAAAGAGCATAGAGAAAAAAATAGCGCAGAGAGAGAGAAAGGAAGAGCGCAGAGAGAGAAAGAAAGAGCGCAGAGAGAGAAAGAAAGAGCGCAGAGAGAGAGAATGAGCGCAGAGAGAGAGAAAGAGCGCAGCGAGAGAGAGAGAGAGCGCAGAGAGAGAGAAAGAAAGAGCGCAGCGAGAGAGAGAGAAAGAGCGCAGAGAGAGAGAAAGAAAGAGCGCAGAGAGAGAGAAAGAAAGGGCGCAGAGAGAGAAAGAAAGAAAGAGCGCAGAGAGAGAGAGAGAGTGCAGAGAGAGGAAGAAAGAGCGCAGAGAGAGAGAGAGAGCGCAGAGAGAGAGAAAGAGCGCAGAGAGAAAGAGAGCGCAGACAGAGAGAGAGCGTAGAGAGAGAGAAAGAAAGAGCGCAGAGAGAGAGAGCGCAGAGAGAGAGAAAGAAAGAGCGCAGAGAGAAAGAAAGAGCACAGAGAGAGAGAAAGAGCGCAGAGAGAGAGAGCGCAGAGAGAGAGAGAGAGCGCAGAGAGAGAGAGAGAAAGAGCACAGAGAGAAAGAGAGAGCGCAGAGAGAGAGAGCGCAGAGAGAGAGAGCGCAGAGAGAAAGAGAGAGCGCAGAGAGAGAGAAAGAAAGAGCGCAGAGAGAGAGAAAGAACGTAGAGAAAAAAAGAGCGCAGAGAGAGAGGAAGAAAGAGCGCAGACAGAGAAAGAAAGAGCGCAGAGAGAGAAAGAAAGAGCGCAGAGAGAGAGAAAGAGCGCAGAGAGAGAGAAAGAAAGAGCGCAGAGAGAGAAAGAAAGAGCGCAGAGAGAGAGAGGAAGAAAGAGCGCAGACAGAGAAAGAAAGAGCGCAGAGAAAGAAAGAGCACAGAGAGAGAGAGAAAGAGCGCAGAGAGAGAGAAAGAAAGAGCGCAGAGAGAGAGAAAGAAAGAGCGCAGAGAGAGAGAAAGAGCGCAGAGAGAGAAAGAAAGAGCGCAGAGAGAGAAAGAGCGCAGAGAGAGAAAGAAAGAGCGCCGAGAGAGAGAGAAAGAAAGAGCGCAGAGAGAGAGAGAAAGAGCGCAGAGAGAGAGAGAAAGAGCGCAGAGAGAGAGAGAAAGAGCGCAGAGAGAGAGAGAAAGAGCGCAGAGAGAGAGAGAAAGAGCGCAGAGAGAAAGAAAGAGCGCAGAGAGAAAGAAAGAGCGCAGAGAGAAAGAAAGAGCGCAGAGAGAAAGACAGAGCGCAGAGAGAGAAATAAAGAGCGCAGAGAGAGAAAGAAAGAGCGCAGAGAAAGAAAGAGCGCAGAGAGAGAGAAAGAAAGAGCGCAGAGAGAGAAAGATAGAGCGCAGAGAGAGAAAGAAAGAGCGCGAAGAGAGAAAAAAAGAGCGCAGAGAGATAGAAAGAAAGAGCGCAGAGAGAAAGAAAGAGAAAAAAAGAGCGCAGAGAGAGAGAAAGAAAGAGCGCAGAGAGAGAAAGATAGAGCGCAGAGAGAGAAAGAAAGAGCGCAAAGAGAGAAAAAAAGAGCGCAGAGAGAGAGAAAGAGCGCAGAGAGAGATAGAGCGCAGAGAGAGAGATAGAGCGCAGAGAGAGAGAGAGAGCGCAGAGAGAGAGAGAGAGCGCAGAGAGAAAGAGAGAGCGCAGAGAGAGAGCGCAGAGAGAGAGAGAGCGCAGAGAGAAAGAGAGAGCGCAGAGAGAGAGAAAGAAAGAGCACAGAGAGAGAGAAAGAAAGAGCGCAGAGAGAGAAAGAAAGAGCGCAGAGAGAGAAAGAAAGAGCGCAAAGAGAGAAAGAAAGAGCGCAGAGAGAGAAAGAAAGAGCGCAAAGAGAGAAAAAAAGAGCGCAGAGAGAGAGAAAGAGCGCAGAGAGAGAGATAGAGCGCAGAGAGAGAGATAGAGCGCAGAGAGAGAGAGAGCGCAGAGAGAGAGAGCGCAGAGAGAGAGAGAGCGCAGAGAGAGAGAGAAAGAAAGAGCACAGAGAGAAAGAAAGAGCGCAGAGAGAAATAACGAGCGCAGAGAGAGAAAGAAAGAGTGCAGAGAAAGAAAGAGCGCAGAGAGAGAGAAAGAAAGAGCGCAGAGAGAGAAAGATAGAGCGCAGAGAGAGAAAGATAGAGCGCAGAGAGAGAAAGAAAGAGCGCAAAGAGAGAAAAAAAGAGCGCAGAGAGATAGAAAGAAAGAGCGCAGAGAGAAAGAAAGAAAGAGCGCAGAGAGCGAGAGAGAGAGCGCAGAGAGAGAAAGAGAAAGAAAGAGCGCAGAGAGAGAAAGAGAAAGAAAGAGCGCAGAGAGAGAGAAAGCGTGCAGAGAGAGAGAAAGAGCGCAGAGAGAGAAAGAGAAAGAAAGAGCGCAGAGAGAGAAAGAGCGCAGAGAGAGAGAGAGAAAGAGCGCAGAGACAGAGAAAGAAAAAGCGCAGAGAGAGACAAAGAGCGCAGAGAGAGAGAGAAAGAGCGCAAAGAGAGAGAGAAAGAAAGAGCGCAGAGAGAGAATGAGCGCAGAGAGAGAGAAAGAGCGCAGCGAGAGAGAGAGAAAGAGTGCAGAGAGAGAGAGAGAAAGAGCGCAGAGAGAGAGAAAGAAAGAGCGCAGAGAGAGAGAAAGAAAGAGCGCAGAGAGAGAGAGAAAGAAAGGGCGCAGAGAGAGAAAGAAAGAGAGCGCAGAGAGAGAGAGAGAGCGCAGAGAGAGGAAGAAAGAGCGCAGAGAGAGAGAGAGAAAGAGCGCAGAGAGAGAGAAAGAGCACAGAGAGAAAGAGAGCGCAGACAGAGAGCGCAGAGAAAGAGAGAGAGAGAGAGAGCGCAGAGAGAGAGAGAGCGTAGAGAGAGAGAAAGAAAGAGCGCAGAGAGAGAGAGCGCAGAGAGAGAGAAAGAAAGAGCGCAGAGAGAAAGAAAGAGCACAGAGAGAGAGAAAGAGCGCAGAGAGAGAGAGCGCAGAGAGAGAGAGAGAGCGCAGAGAGAGAGAGAAAGAGCGCAGAGAGAAAGAGAGAGCGCAGAGAGAGAGAGCGCAGACAGAGAGAGAGCGCAGAGAGAGCGCAGAGAGAAAGAGAGAGCGCAGAGAGAGAGAAAGAAAGAGCGCAGAGAGAGAGAAAGAGCGTGGAGAAAAAAAGAGCGCAGAGAGAGAGAGGAAGAAAGAGCGCAGACAGAGAAAGAAAGAGCGCAGAGAGAGAAAGAAAGAGCGCAGAGAGAGAGAAAGAGCGCAGAGAGAGAGAATGAAAGAGCGCAGAGAGAGCGCAGAGAGAGAAAGAAAGAGCGCAGAGAGAGAGAGGAAGAAAGAGCGCAGACAGAGAAAGAAAGAGCACAGAGAGAGAAAGAGCGCAGAGAGAGAGAAAGAGTGCAGAGAGAGCGCAGAGAGAGAGAAAGAGCGCAGAGAGAGAAAGAAAGAGCGCAGAGAGAGAGAAAGAAAGAGCGCAGAGATAGAGAAAGAAAAAGCGCAGAGAGAGACAAAGAGCGCAGAGAGAGAGAAAGAGCGCAGAGAGAAAAAGAGCGCAGACAGAGAGAGAGCGCAGAGAGAGAGAGAGAGCGCAGAGAGAGAGAGAGAGAGCGTAGAGAGAGAGAAAGAAAGAGCGCAGAGAGAGAGAGCGCAGAGAGAGAGAAAGAAAGAGCGCAGAGAGAGAAAGAAAGAGCGCAGAGAGAGAAAGAAAGAGCATAGAGAAAAAAATAGAAGAAAGAGCGCAGACAGAGAGAGAGAAAGAGCGCAGAGAGAGAGAGAAAGAGCGCAGAGAGAGAGAGAAAGAGCGCAGAGAGAAAGAGAGAGTGCAGACAGAGAGAGAGCGCAGAGAGAGAGAGAGAGAAAGAGCGCAGAGAGAGAGAAAGAAAGAGCGCAGAGAGAGAGAGAAAGAAAGGGCGCAGAGAGAGAAAGAAAGAAAGAGCGCAGAGAGAGAGAGAGAGCGCAGAGAGAGGAAGAAAGAGCGCAGAGAGAGAGAGAGAAAGAGCGCAGAGAGAGAGAAAGAGCACAGAGAGAAAGAGAGCGCAGACAGAGAGAGAGCGCAGAGAAAGAGAGAGAGAGAGAGAGCGCAGAGAGAGAGAGAGCGTAGAGAGAGAGAAAGAAAGAGCGCAGAGAGAGAGAGCGCAGAGAGAGAGAAAGAAAGAGCGCAGAGAGAAAGAAAGAGCACAGAGAGAGAGAAAGAGCGCAGAGAGAGAGAGCGCAGAGAGAGAAAGAGCGCAGAGAGAGAGAGAAAGAGCGCAGAGAGAAAGAGAGAGCGCAGAGAGAGAGAGCGCAGACAGAGAGAGAGCGCAGAGAGAGCGCAGAGAGAAAGAGAGAGCGCAGAGAGAGAGAAAGAAAGAGCGCAGAGAGAGAGAAAGAGCGTAGAGAAAAAAAGAGCGCAGAGAGAGAGAGGAAGAAAGAGCGCAGACAGAGAAAGAAAGAGCGCAGAGAGAGAAAGAAAGAGCGCAGAGAGAGAGAAAGAGCGCAGAGAGAGAGAATGAAAGAGCGCAGAGAGAGCGCAGAGAGAGAAAGAAAGAGCGCAGAGAGAGAGAGGAAGAAAGAGCGCAGACAGAGAAAGAAAGAGCACAGAGAGAGAAAGAGCGCAGAGAGAGAGAAAGAGTGCAGAGAGAGCGCAGAGAGAGAGAGAGCGCAGAGAGAGAAAGAAAGAGCGCAGAGAGAGAGAAAGAAAGAGCGCAGAGAGAGAGAGAGAAAGAAAGAGCGCAGAGATAGAGAAAGAAAAAGCGCAGAGAGAGACAAAGAGCGCAGAGAGAGAGAAAGAGCGCAGAGAGAAAGAGAGCGCAGACAGAGAGAGAGCGCAGAGAGAGAGAGAGAGCGCAGAGAGAGAGAGAGCGTAGAGAGAGAGAAAGAAAGAGCGCAGAGAGAGAGAGCGCAGAGAGAGAGAAAGAAAGAGCGCAGAGAGAGAAAGAAAGAGCGCAGAGAGAGAAAGAAAGAGCATAGAGAAAAAAATAGAAGAAAGAGCGCAGACAGAGAGAGAGAAAGAGCGCAGAGAGAGAGAGAAAGAGCGCAGAGAGAGAGAGAAAGAGCGCAGAGAGAAAGAGAGAGTGCAGACAGAGAGAGAGCGCAGAGAGAGAGAGCGCAGAGAGAAAGAGAGAGCGCAAAGAGAGAGAAAGAAAGAGCGCAGAGAGAGAGAAAGAGCATAGAGAAAAAAATAGCGCAGAGAGAGAGAAAGGAAGAGCGCAGAGAGAGAAAGAAAGAGCGCAGAGAGAGAAAGAAAGAGCGCAGAGAGAGAGAATGAGCGCAGAGAGAGAGAAAGAGCGCAGCGAGAGAGAGAGAGAGCGCAGAGAGAGAGAAAGAAAGAGCGCAGCGAGAGAGAGAGAAAGAGCGCAGAGAGAGAGAAAGAAAGAGCGCAGAGAGAGAGAAAGAAAGGGCGCAGAGAGAGAAAGAAAGAAAGAGCGCAGAGAGAGAGAGAGAGTGCAGAGAGAGGAAGAAAGAGCGCAGAGAGAGAGAGAGAGCGCAGAGAGAGAGAAAGAGCGCAGAGAGAAAGAGAGCGCAGACAGAGAGAGAGCGTAGAGAGAGAGAAAGAAAGAGCGCAGAGAGAGAGAGCGCAGAGAGAGAGAAAGAAAGAGCGCAGAGAGAAAGAAAGAGCACAGAGAGAGAGAAAGAGCGCAGAGAGAGAGAGAGCGCAGAGAGAGAGAGAGAGCGCAGAGAGAGAGAGAGAAAGAGCACAGAGAGAAAGAGAGAGCGCAGAGAGAGAGAGAGCGCAGAGAGAGAGAGCGCAGAGAGAAAGAGAGAGCGCAGAGAGAGAGAAAGAAAGAGCGCAGAGAGAGAGAAAGAACGTAGAGAAAAAAAGAGCGCAGAGAGAGAGGAAGAAAGAGCGCAGACAGAGAAAGAAAGAGCGCAGAGAGAGAAAGAAAGAGCGCAGAGAGAGAGAAAGAGCGCAGAGAGAGAGAAAGAAAGAGCGCAGAGAGAGAAAGAAAGAGCGCAGAGAGAGAGAGGAAGAAAGAGCGCAGACAGAGAAAGAAAGAGCGCAGAGAAAGAAAGAAAGAGCACAGAGAGAGAGAAAGAGCGCAGAGAGAGAGAAAGAAAGAGCGCAGAGAGAGAGAAAGAGCGCAGAGAGAGAAAGAAAGAGCGCAGAGAGAGAAAGAGCGCAGAGAGAGAAAGAGCGCAGAGAGAGAAAGAGCGCAGAGAGAGAAAGAAAGAGTGCCGAGAGAGAGAGAAAGAAAGAGCGCCGAGAGAGAGAGAAAGAAAGAGCGCAGAGAGAGAGAGACAGAAAGAGCGCAGAGAGAAAGAAAGAAAGAGTGCAGAGAGAGAGAGAAAGAGCGCAGAGAGAGAGAGAAAGAGCGCAGAGAGAGAGAGAAAGAGCGCAGAGAGAGAGAGAAAGAGCGCAGAGAGAGAGAGAGAAAGAGCGCAGAGAGAAAGAAAGAGCGCAGAGAGAAAGAAAGAGCGCAGAGAGAAAGAAAGAGCGCAGAGAGAAAGAAAGAGCGCAGAGAGAAAGAAAGAGCGCAGAGAGAGAAATAAAGAGCGCAGAGAGAGAAAGAAAGAGCGCAGAGAAAGAAAGAGCGCAGAGAGAGAGAAAGAAAGAGCGCAGAGAGAGAAAGATAGAGCGCAGAGAGAGAAAGAAAGAGCGCGAAGAGAGAAAAAAAGAGCGCAGAGAGATAGAAAGAAAGAGCGCAGAGAGAAAGAAAGAGAAAGAAAGAGCGCAGAGAGAGAGAAAGAAAGAGCGCAGAGAGAGAAAGATAGAGCGCAGAGAGAGAAAGAAAGAGCGCAAAGAGAGAAAAAAAGAGCGCAGAGAGAGAGAAAGAGCGCAGAGAGAGATAGAGCGCAGAGAGAGAGATAGAGCGCAGAGAGAGAGAGAGAGCGCAGAGAGAGAGAGAGAGCGCAGAGAGAAAGAGAGAGCGCAGAGAGAGAGCGCAGAGAGAGAGAGAGCGCAGAGAGAAAGAGAGAGCGCAGAGAGAGAGAAAGAAAGAGCACAGAGAGAGAGAAAGAAAGAGCGCAGAGAGAGAAAGAAAGAGCGCAGAGAGAGAAAGAAAGAGCGCAAAGAGAGAAAAAAAGAGCGCAGAGAGAGAGATAGAGCGCAGAGAGAGAGAGAGCGCAGAGAGAGAGAGCGCAGAGAGAAAGAGAGAGCGCAGAGAGAGAGCGCAGAGAGAGAGAGAGAGAAAGAGAGAGCGCAGAGAGAGATAAAGAAAGAGCGCAGAGAGAGAGAAAGAGCGTAGAGAAAAAAATTGCAGAGAGAGAGGAAGAAAGAGCGCAGACAGAGAAAGAAAGAGCGCAGAGAGAGAGAGAAAGAGCACAGAGAGAGAGAAAGAGCACAGAGAGAAAGAAAGAGCGCAGAGAGAGAAAGAAAGAGCGCAGAGAGAGAAAGATAGAGCGCAGAGAGAGAAAGAAAGAGCGCAAAGAGAGAGAAAAAGAGCGCAGAGAGAAAGAAAGAGCACAGAGAGAGAGAAAGAGCGCAGAGAGAGAGATAGAGCACAGAGAGAGAGAGCGCAGAGAGAAAGAGAGAGCGCAGAGAGAAAGAGAGAGCGCAGAGAGAGAGCGCAGACAGAGAGAGAGCGCAGACAGAGAGAGAGCGCAGAGAGAAAGAGAGAGCGCAGAGAGAGAGAAAGAAAGAGCGCAGAGAGAGAGAAAGAGCGTAGAGAAAAAAAGCGCAGAGAGAGAGGAAGAAAGAGCGCAGACAGAGAAAGAAAAAGCGCAGAGAGAGAAAGAAAGAGCGCAGAGAGAGAGAAAGAAAGAGCGCAGAGAGAGAGCGCAGAGAGAGAGCGCAGAGAGAGAGCGCAGAGAGAGAGCGCAGAGAGAGAGCGCAGAGAGAGAGCGCAGAGAGAGAGCGCAGAGAGAGAGCGCAGAGAGAGAGCGCAGAGAGAGAGAAAGAGCGCAGAGAGAGAGAGAAAGAAAGAGCGCAGAGAGAGAGAGACAGAAAGAGCGCAGAGAGAGAGAGACAGAAAGAGCGCAGAGAGAAAGAAAGAAAGAGCGCAGAGAGAGAGAGCGCAGAGAGAGAGAGAGAGAGAGCGCAAAGAGAGAGAGAGAGAAAGAGCGCAAAGAGAGAGAGATAGAAAGAGCGCAGAGAGAAAGAAAGAGCGCAGAGAGAAAGAAAGAGCGCAGAGAGAGAGAGAAAGAGCGCAGAGAGAGAGAAAGAGCGCAGAGAGAGAGAAAGAGCGCAGAGAGAGAAATAAAGAGCGCAGAGAGAGAAAGAAAGAGCGCAGAGAGAGAAAGAAAGAGCGCAGAGAGAGAGAAAGAAAGAGCGCAGAGAGAGAAAGAAAGAGCGCAGAGTGAAAGAAAGAGCGCAAAGAGAGAAAAAAAGAGCGCAGAGAGAAAGAAAGAAAGAGCGCAGAGAGAGAAAGAGAATGAAAGAGCGCAGAGAGAGAAAGAGCGCAGAGAGAGAAAGAGCGCAGAGAGAAAGAAAGCGCAGAGATAGAGAGAATGAAAGAGCGCAGAGAGAGAAAGAGCGCAGAGAGAGAGAGCGCAGAGAGAGAAAGAGCGCAGAGAGAGAAAGAGCGCAGAGAGAGAAAGAGCGCAGAGAGAGAAAGAGCGCAGAGAGAGAGAGAGCGCAGAGAGAGAGAGAAAGAGAAAGAAAGAGCGCAGAGAGAGAAAGAGAATGAAAGAGCGCAGAGAGAGAGAGCCCAGAGAGAGAAAGAGCCCAGAGAGAGAAAGAGCGCAGAGACAGAGAAAGAGAGCAGAGAGAGAGAAAGAAAGAGCGCAGAGATAGAGAAAGAAAAAGCGCAGAGAGAGACAAAGAGCGCAGAGAGAGAGAAAGAAAGAGCGCAGAGAGAGAAAGAAAGAGCGCAGAGAGAGAAAGAAAGAGCGCAGAGAGTGAGAAAGAGAGCGCAGAGAGAAAGAGAGAGCGCAAAGAGAGAGAAAGAAAGAGCGCAGAGAGAGAGAAAGAGCGCAGAGAGAGAGAAAGAGCGCAGAGAGAAAGAGAGCGCAGACAGAGAGAGAGCGCAGAGAGAGAGAGAGTGCAGAGAGAGAGAGCGTAGAGAGAGAGAAAGAAAGAGCGCAGAGAGAGAGAGAGCGCAGAGAGAGAGAAAGAAAGAGCGCAGAGAGAAAGAAAGAGCACAGAGAGAGAGAGAGAGCGCAGAGAGAGAGAGAAAGAGCGCAGAGAGAAAGAAAGAGCGCAGAGAGAAAGAAAGAGCGCAGAGAGAGAAAGAGCGCAGAGAGAGAAAGAAAGAGCGCAGAGAGAGAAAGAAAGAGCGCAGAGAAAGAAAGAGCGCAGAGAGAGAGAAAGAAAGAGCGCAGAGAGAAAGAAAGAGCACAGAGAGAGAGAGAGAGCGCAGAGAGAGAGAGAAAGAGCGCAGAGAGAAAGAAAGAGCGCAGAGAGAAAGAAAGAGCGCAGAGAGAGAAAGAAAGAGCGCAGAGAGAGAAAGAAAGAGCGCAAAGAGAGAAAAAAAGAGCGCAGAGAGAAAGGAAGAGCGCAGAGAGAGAAAGAAAGAGCGCAGAGAGAGAAAGAAAGAGCGCAGAGAGAGAGAATGAGCGCAGAGAGAGAGAAAGAGCGCAGCGAGAGAGAGAGAGAGCGCAGAGAGAGAGAAAGAAAGAGCGCAGCGAGAGAGAGAGAAAGAGCGCAGAGAGAGAGAAAGAAAGAGCGCAGAGAGAGAGAAAGAAAGGGCGCAGAGAGAGAAAGAAAGAAAGAGCGCAGAGAGAGAGAGAGAGTGCAGAGAGAGGAAGAAAGAGCGCAGAGAGAGAGAGAGAGCGCAGAGAGAGAGAAAGAGCGCAGAGAGAAAGAGAGCGCAGACAGAGAGAGAGCGTAGAGAGAGAGAAAGAAAGAGCGCAGAGAGAGAGAGCGCAGAGAGAGAGAAAGAAAGAGCGCAGAGAGAAAGAAAGAGCACAGAGAGAGAGAAAGAGCGCAGAGAGAGAGAGAGCGCAGAGAGAGAGAGAGAGCGCAGAGAGAGAGAGAGAAAGAGCACAGAGAGAAAGAGAGAGCGCAGAGAGAGAGAGCGCAGAGAGAGAGAGCGCAGAGAGAAAGAGAGAGCGCAGAGAGAGAGAAAGAAAGAGCGCAGAGAGAGAGAAAGAACGTAGAGAAAAAAAGAGCGCAGAGAGAGAGGAAGAAAGAGCGCAGACAGAGAAAGAAAGAGCGCAGAGAGAGAAAGAAAGAGCGCAGAGAGAGAGAAAGAGCGCAGAGAGAGAGAAAGAAAGAGCGCAGAGAGAGAAAGAAAGAGCGCAGAGAGAGAGAGAAAGAAAGAGCGCAGAGAAAGAAAGAAAGAGCACAGAGAGAGAGAAAGAGCGCAGAGAGAGAGAAAGAAAGAGCGCAGAGAGAGAGAAAGAGCGCAGAGAGAGAGAGAAAGAGCGCAGAGAGAGAAAGAAAGAGCGCAGAGAGAGAAAGAGCGCAGAGAGAGAAAGAGCGCAGAGAGAGAAAGAGCGCAGAGAGAGAAAGAGCGCAGAGAGAGAAAGAAAGAGTGCCGAGAGAGAGAGAAAGAAAGAGCGCCGAGAGAGAGAGAAAGAAAGAGCGCAGAGAGAGAGAGACAGAAAGAGCGCAGAGAGAAAGAAAGAAAGAGTGCAGAGAGAGAGAGAAAGAGCGCAGAGAGAGAGAGAAAGAGCGCAGAGAGAGAGAGAAAGAGCGCAGAGAGAGAGAGAAAGAGCGCAGAGAGAGAGAGAGAAAGAGCGCAGAGAGAAAGAAAGAGCGCAGAGAGAAAGAAAGAGCGCAGAGAGAAAGAAAGAGCGCAGAGAGAAAGAAAGAGCGCAGAGAGAAAGAAAGAGCGCAGAGAGAGAAATAAAGAGCGCAGAGAGAGAAAGAAAGAGCGCAGAGAGAGAAAGAAAGAGCGCAGAGAGAGAAAGAAAGAGCGCAGAGAAAGAAAGAGCGCAGAGAGAGAGAAAGAAAGAGCGCAGAGAGAGAAAGATAGAGCGCAGAGAGAGAAAGAAAGAGCGCGAAGAGAGAAAAAAAGAGCGCAGAGAGAGAGAAAGAGCGCAGAGAGAGATAGAGCGCAGAGAGAGAGATAGAGCGCAGAGAGAGAGAGAGAGCGCAGAGAGAGAGAGAGAGCGCAGAGAGAAAGAGAGAGCGCAGAGAGAGAGCGCAGAGAGAGAGAGAGCGCAGAGAGAAAGAGAGAGCGCAGAGAGAGAGAAAGAAAGAGCACAGAGAGAGAGAAAGAAAGAGCGCAGAGAGAGAAAGAAAGAGCGCAGAGAGAGAAAGAAAGAGCGCAAAGAGAGAAAAAAAGAGCGCAGAGAGAGAGATAGAGCGCAGAGAGAGAGAGAGCGCAGAGAGAGAGAGCGCAGAGAGAAAGAGAGAGCGCAGAGAGAGAGCGCAGAGAGAGAGAGAGAGAAAGAGAGAGCGCAGAGAGAGATAAAGAAAGAGCGCAGAGAGAGAGAAAGAGCGTAGAGAAAAAAATTGCAGAGAGAGAGGAAGAAAGAGCGCAGACAGAGAAAGAAAGAGCGCAGAGAGAGAGAGAAAGAGCATAGAGAGAGAGAAAGAGCACAGAGAGAAAGAAAGAGCGCAGAGAGAGAAAGAAAGAGCGCAGAGAGAGAAAGATAGAGCGCAGAGAGAGAAAGAAAGAGCGCAAAGAGAGAGAAAAAGAGCGCAGAGAGAAAGAAAGAGCACAGAGAGAGAGAAAGAGCGCAGAGAGAGAGATAGAGCACAGAGAGAGAGAGCGCAGAGAGAAAGAGAGAGCGCAGAGAGAAAGAGAGAGCGCAGAGAGAGAGCGCAGACAGAGAGAGAGCGCAGACAGAGAGAGAGCGCAGAGAGAAAGAGAGAGCGCAGAGAGAGAGAAAGAAAGAGCGCAGAGAGAGAGAAAGAGCGTAGAGAAAAAAAGCGCAGAGAGAGAGGAAGAAAGAGCGCAGACAGAGAAAGAAAAAGCGCAGAGAGAGAAAGAAAGAGCGCAGAGAGAGAGAAAGAAAGAGCGCAGAGAGAGAGCGCAGAGAGAGAGCGCAGAGAGAGAGCGCAGAGAGAGAGCGCAGAGAGAGAGCGCAGAGAGAGAGCGCAGAGAGAGAGCGCAGAGAGAGAGCGCAGAGAGAGAGCGCAGAGAGAGAGAAAGAGCGCAGAGAGAGAGAGAAAGAAAGAGCGCAGAGAGAGAGAGACAGAAAGAGCGCAGAGAGAGAGAGACAGAAAGAGCGCAGAGAGAAAGAAAGAAAGAGCGCAGAGAGAGAGAGCGCAGAGAGAGAGAGAGAGAGAGCGCAAAGAGAGAGAGAGAGAAAGAGCGCAAAGAGAGAGAGATAGAAAGAGCGCAGAGAGAAAGAAAGAGCGCAGAGAGAAAGAAAGAGCGCAGAGAGAGAGAGAAAGAGCGCAGAGAGAGAGAAAGAGCGCAGAGAGAGAGAAAGAGCGCAGAGAGAGAAATAAAGAGCGCAGAGAGAGAAAGAAAGAGCGCAGAGAGAGAAAGAAAGAGCGCAGAGAGAGAGAAAGAAAGAGCGCAGAGAGAGAAAGAAAGAGCGCAGAGTGAAAGAAAGAGCGCAAAGAGAGAAAAAAAGAGCGCAGAGAGAAAGAAAGAAAGAGCGCAGAGAGAGAAAGAGAATGAAAGAGCGCAGAGAGAGAAAGAGCGCAGAGAGAGAAAGAGCGCAGAGAGAAAGAAAGCGCAGAGATAGAGAGAATGAAAGAGCGCAGAGAGAGAAAGAGCGCAGAGAGAGAGAGCGCAGAGAGAGAAAGAGCGCAGAGAGAGAAAGAGCGCAGAGAGAGAAAGAGCGCAGAGAGAGAAAGAGCGCAGAGAGAGAGAGAGCGCAGAGAGAGAGAGAAAGAGAAAGAAAGAGCGCAGAGAGAGAAAGAGAATGAAAGAGCGCAGAGAGAGAGAGCCCAGAGAGAGAAAGAGCCCAGAGAGAGAAAGAGCGCAGAGACAGAGAAAGAGAGCAGAGAGAGAGAAAGAAAGAGCGCAGAGATAGAGAAAGAAAAAGCGCAGAGAGAGACAAAGAGCGCAGAGAGAGAGAAAGAAAGAGCGCAGAGAGAGAAAGAAAGAGCGCAGAGAGAGAAAGAAAGAGCGCAGAGAGTGAGAAAGAGAGCGCAGAGAGAAAGAGAGAGCGCAAAGAGAGAGAAAGAAAGAGCGCAGAGAGAGAGAAAGAGCGCAGAGAGAGAGAAAGAGCGCAGAGAGAAAGAGAGCGCAGACAGAGAGAGAGCGCAGAGAGAGAGAGAGTGCAGAGAGAGAGAGCGTAGAGAGAGAGAAAGAAAGAGCGCAGAGAGAGAGAGAGCGCAGAGAGAGAGAAAGAAAGAGCGCAGAGAGAAAGAAAGAGCACAGAGAGAGAGAGAGAGCGCAGAGAGAGAGAGAAAGAGCGCAGAGAGAAAGAAAGAGCGCAGAGAGAAAGAAAGAGCGCAGAGAGAGAAAGAGCGCAGAGAGAGAAAGAAAGAGCGCAGAGAGAGAAAGAAAGAGCGCAGAGAAAGAAAGAGCGCAGAGAGAGAGAAAGAAAGAGCGCAGAGAGAAAGAAAGAGCACAGAGAGAGAGAGAGAGCGCAGAGAGAGAGAGAAAGAGCGCAGAGAGAAAGAAAGAGCGCAGAGAGAAAGAAAGAGCGCAGAGAGAGAAAGAAAGAGCGCAGAGAGAGAAAGAAAGAGCGCAAAGAGAGAAAAAAAGAGCGCAGAGAGAAAGAAAGAGCACAGAGAGAGAGAAAGAGCGCAGAGAGAGAGATAGAGCGCAGAGAAAGAGAGAGAGCGCAGAGAGAAAGAGAGAGCGCAGAGAGAGAGCGCAGACAGAGAGAGAGCGCAGAGAGAGAGAGAGCGCAGAGAGAAAGAGAGAGCGCAGAGAGAGAGAAAGAAAGAGCGCAGAGAGAAAGAAAGAGCGTAGAGGAAAAAAAAGCGCAGAGAGAGAGGAAGAAAGAGCGCAGAGAGAGAGAAAGAGCGCAGAGAGAGAGAAAGAGCGCAGAGAGAGAAAGAAAGAGCGCAGAGAGAGAGAAAGAAAGAGCGCAGAGAGAGAGCGCAGAGAGAGAGCGCAGAGAGAGAGCGCAGAGAGAGAGCGCAGAGAGAGAGCGCAGAGAGAAAGAAAGAGCGCAGAGAGAGACAGAAAGAGCACAGAGAGAGAGAGACAGAAAGAGCGCAGAGAGAAAGAAAGAAAGAGCGCAGAGAGAGAGAGAGCGCAGAGAGAGAGAGCGCAGAGAGAGAGAGCGCAGAGAGAGAGAGCGCAAAGAGAGAGAGAGAGAAAGAGCGCAAAGAGAGAGAGATAGAAAGAGCGCAGAGAGAGAGAGATAGAAAGAGCGCAGAGAGAAAGAAAGAGCGCAGAGAGAAAGAAAGAAAGAGCGCAGAGAGAGAGAAAGAAAGAGCGCAGAGAGAGAGAAAGAAAGAGCGCAGAGAGAGAGAAAGAAAGGGCGCAGAGAGAGAGAAAGAAAGAGCGCAGAGAGAGAGAGAGCGCAGAGAGAGGAAGAAAGAGTGCAGAGAGAGAGAGAGAGCGCAGAGAGAGAGAAAGAGCGCAGAGAGAAAGAGAGCGCAGACAGAGAGAGAGCGCAGAGAGAGAGAGAGTGCAGAGAGAGAGAGAGCGTAGAGAGAGAGAAAGAAAGAGCGCAGAGAGAGAGAGCGCAGAGAGAGAGAAAGAAAGAGCGCAGAGAGAAAGAAAGAGCACAGAGAGAGAGCGCAGAGAGAGAGAGAGCGCAGAGAGAGAGAGAAAGAGCGCTGAGAGAGAGAGAAAGAGCGCAGAGAGAAAGGGAGAGCGCAGAGAAAGAGAGCGCAGAGAGAGAGCGCAGAGAGAAAGAGAGAGCGCAGAGAGAGAGAAAGAGAGAGAAAGAGAGAGAGAAAGAAAGAGCGCAGAGAGAGAGAAAGAGCGTAGAGAAAAAAAGAGCGCAGAGAGAGAGGAAGAAAGAGCGCAGACAGAGAAAGAAAGAGCGCAGAGAGAGAAAGAAAGAGCGCAGAGAGAGAGAGAAAGAGCGCAGAGAGAGAGAAAGAAAGAGCGCAGAGAGAGCGCAGAGAGAGAGAAAGAGCGCAGAGAGAGAAAGAAAGAGCGCAGAGAGAGAGAGGAAGAAAGAGCGCAGACAGAGAAAGAAAGAGCGCAGAGAAAGAAAGAAATAGCACAGAGAGAGAGAAAGAGCGCAGAGAGAGAGAAAGAAAGAGCGCAGAGAGAGCGCAGAGAGAGAGAGAAAGAGCGCAGAGAGAGAAAGAAAGAGCGCAGAGAGAGAAAGAAAGAGCGCAGAGAGAGAAAGAAAGAGCGCAGAGAGTGAAAGAGCGCAGAGAGAGAGAGCGCAGAGAGAGAGAAAGAGCGCAGAGAGAGAAAGAAAGAGCGCCGAGAGAGAGAGAAAGAAAGAGCGCAGAGAGAGAGAGACAGAAAGAGCGCAGAGAGAAAGAAAGAAAGAGCGCAGAGAGAGAGAAAGAGCATAGAGAGAGAGAAAGAGCGCAGAGAGAGAAAGAAAGAGCGCAGAGAGAGAGAGAGAGAAAGAAAGTGCGCAGAGAGAGAAAGAAAGAGCGCAGAGAGAGAGAAAGAAAGAGCGCAGAGAGAGAAAGAAAGAGCGCAGAGAGAGAGAGAATGAGCGCAGAGAGAGAGAAAGAGCGCAGCGAGAGAGAGAGAAAGAGCGCAGAGAGAGAGAAAGAAAGAGCGCAGAGAGAAAGAAAGAGCGCAGAGAGAGAGAAAGAGCGCAGAGAGAGAGAAAGAAAGTGCGCAGAGAGAATGAAAGAGCGCAGAGAGAGAGAGAGAAAGAAAGAGCGCAGAGAGAGAGAAAGAAAGAGCGCAGAGAGAGAAAGAGCACAGAGAGATAGAAAGAGCGCAGAGAGAGAGAAAGAAAGAGCGCAGAGAGAGAGAAAGAGCGCAGAGAGAGAAAGAAAGAGCGCAGAGAGAGAGAAAGAAAGAGCGCAGAGAGAGAGAGAGAAAGAGCGCAGAGAGAGAGCGCAGAGAGAGAGCGCAGAGAGAGAGAATGAGCGCAGAGAGAGAAAGAAAGAGCGCAGAGAGAGAGAGACAGAAAGAGCGCAGAGAGAGAGAGACAGAAAGAGCGCAGAGAGAAAGAAAGAAAGAGCTCAGAGAGAGAGAGCGCAGAGAGAGAGAGAGAGAGAAAGAGCGCAAAGAGAGAGAGATAGAAAGAGCGCAGAGAGAAAGAAAGAGCGCAGAGAGAGAGAGAAAGCGCGCAGAGAGAGAAATAAAGAGCGCTGAGAAAGAAAGAGCGCAGAGAGAGAGAAAGAAAGAGCGCAGAGAGAGAAAGAAAGAGCGCAGAGAGAGAAAGAAAGAGCGCAAAGAGAGAAAAAAAGAGCGCAGAGAGAAAGAAAGAAAGAGCGCAGAGAGAGAAAGAGAATGAAAGAGCGCAGAGAGATAAAGAGCGCAGAGAGAGAAAGAGCGCAGAGAGAAAGAAAGAGCGCAGAGGGAGAGAGAATGAAAGAGCGCAGAGAGAGAAAGAGCGCAGAGAGAGAAAGAGCGCAGAGAGAGAAAGAGCGCAGAGAGAGAGAGAGCGCAGAGAGAGAAAGAGAAAGAAAGAGCGCAGAGAGAGAAAGAGAATGAAAGAGCGCAGAGAGAGAGAGCGCAGAGAGAGAAAGAGCCCAGAGAGAGAAAGAGCCCAGAGAGAGAAAGAGCGCAGAGAGAAAGAAAGAGCGCAGAGAGAGAGAGAATGAAAGAGCGCAGAGAGCGCAGAGAGAGAGAGCGCAGAGAGAGAGAGAAAGAAAGAGCGCAGAGAGAGAGAGGAAGAAAGAGCGCAGACAGAGAAAGAAAGAGCGCAGAGAAAGAAAGAAATAGCACAGAGAGAGAGAAAGAGCGCAGAGAGAGAGAAAGAAAGAGCGCAGAGAGAGCGCAGAGAGAGAGAGAAAGAGCGCAGAGAGAGAAAGAAAGAGCGCAGAGAGAGAAAGAAAGAGCGCAGAGAGAGAAAGAAAGAGCGCAGAGAGTGAAAGAGCGCAGAGAGAGAGAGCGCAGAGAGAGAGAAAGAGCGCAGAGAGAGAAAGAAAGAGCGCCGAGAGAGAGAGAAAGAAAGAGCGCAGAGAGAGAGAGACAGAAAGAGCGCAGAGAGAAAGAAAGAAAGAGCGCAGAGAGAGAGAAAGAGCATAGAGAGAGAGAAAGAGCGCAGAGAGAGAAAGAAAGAGCGCAGAGAGAGAGAGAAAGAAAGTGCGCAGAGAGAGAAAGAAAGAGCGCAGAGAGAGAGAAAGAAAGAGCGCAGAGAGAGAAAGAAAGAGCGCAGAGAGAGAGAGAATGAGCGCAGAGAGAGAGAAAGAGCGCAGCGAGAGAGAGAGAAAGAGCGCAGAGAGAGAGAAAGAAAGAGCGCAGAGAGAAAGAAAGAGCGCAGAGAGAGAGAAAGAGCGCAGAGAGAGAGAAAGAAAGTGCGCAGAGAGAATGAAAGAGCGCAGAGAGAGAGAGAGAAAGAAAGAGCGCAGAGAGAGAGAAAGAAAGAGCGCAGAGAGAGAAAGAAAGAAAGAGCGCAGAGAGAGAAAGAAAGAGCGCAGAGAGAGAAAGAAAGAAAGAGCGCAGAGAGAGAAAGAAAGAGCACAGAGAGAGAGAAAGAAAGAGCGCAGAGAGAGAGAAAGAAAGAGTGCAGAGAGAGAGAAAGAAAGAGCGCAGAGAGAGAAAGAAAGAGCGCAGAGAGAGAGAGAGAGAGCGCAGAGAATGAAAGAGCGCAGAGAGAAAGAAAGAAAGAGCGCAGAGAGAGAAAGATAGAGCGCAGAGAGAGAAAGAAAGAGCGCAGAGAGAGAAAGAAAGAGCGCAAAGAGAGAGAGAGCGCAGAGAGAGAGAAAGTGCGCAGAGAGAAAGAAAGAGCGCAGAGAGAGAGAAAGGAAGAGCGCAGAGAGAGAAAGAAAGAGCGCAGAGAGAGAAAGAAAGAGCGCAGAGAGAGAGAAAGAGCGCAGCGAGAGAGAGAGAGAGCGCAGAGAGAGAGAAAGAAAGAGCGCAGCGAGAGAGAGAGAAAGAGCGCAGAGAGAGAAAGAAAGAGCGCAGAGAGAGAAAGAGCACAGAGAGATAGAAAGAGCGCAGAGAGAGAGAAAGAAAGAGCGCAGAGAGAGAGAAAGAGCGCAGAGAGAGAAAGAAAGAGCGCAGAGAGAGAGAAAGAAAGAGCGCAGAGAGAGAGAAAGAAAGAGCGCAGAGAGAGAGCGCAGAGAGAGAGAATGAGCGCAGAGAGAGAAAGAAAGAGCGCAGAGAGAGAGAGACAGAAAGAGCGCAGAGAGAGAGAGACAGAAAGAGCGCAGAGAGAAAGAAAGAAAGAGCTCAGAGAGAGAGAGCGCAGAGAGAGAGAGAGAGAGAAAGAGCGCAAAGAGAGAGAGATAGAAAGAGCGCAGAGAGAAAGAAAGAGCGCAGAGAGAGAGAGAAAGCGCGCAGAGAGAGAAATAAAGAGCGCTGAGAAAGAAAGAGCGCAGAGAGAGAGAAAGAAAGAGCGCAGAGAGAGAAAGAAAGAGCGCAGAGAGAGAAAGAAAGAGCGCAAAGAGAGAAAAAAAGAGCGCAGAGAGAAAGAAAGAAAGAGCGCAGAGAGAGAAAGAGAATGAAAGAGCGCAGAGAGATAAAGAGCGCAGAGAGAGAAAGAGCGCAGAGAGAAAGAAAGAGCGCAGAGGGAGAGAGAATGAAAGAGCGCAGAGAGAGAAAGAGCGCAGAGAGAGAAAGAGCGCAGAGAGAGAAAGAGCGCAGAGAGAGAGAGAGCGCAGAGAGAGAAAGAGAAAGAAAGAGCGCAGAGAGAGAAAGAGAATGAAAGAGCGCAGAGAGAGAGAGCGCAGAGAGAGAAAGAGCCCAGAGAGAGAAAGAGCCCAGAGAGAGAAAGAGCGCAGAGAGAAAGAAAGAGCGCAGAGAGAGAGAGAATGAAAGAGCGCAGAGAGCGCAGAGAGAGAGAGCGCAGAGAGAGAGAGAAAGAAAGAGCGCAGAGAGAGAAAGAAAGAGTGCAGAGAGAGAGAAAGAAAAAGCGCAGAGAGAGACAAAGAGCGCAGAGAGAGAGAAAGAAAGAGCGCAGAGAGAAAGAAAGAGCGCAGAGAGAGAAAGAAAGAGCGCAGAGAGTGAGAGAGAAAGAGCGCAGAGAGAGAGAAAGAAAGAGCGCAGAGAGAAAGAAAGAGCGCAAAGAGAAAGAAAGAAAGAGCGCAGAGAGAGAGAGAAAGAGCGCAGAGAGAAAGAGAGAGCGCAGAGAGAAAGAGAGAGCGCAGAGAGAAAGAGAGAGCGCAGAGAGAGAGAGTGCAGACAGAGAGAGAGCGCAGAAAGAGAGCGCAGAGAGAAAGAGAGAGCGCAAAGAGAGAGAAAGAGAGAGCGCAAAGAGAGAGAAAGAAAGAGCGCAGAGAGAGAGAAAGAGCGTAGAGAAAAAAATAGCGCAGAGAGAGATAGGAAGAAAGAGCGCAGAGAGAGAAAGAAAGAGCGCAGAGAGAGAAAGAAAGAGCGCAGAGAGAGAAAGAGCACAGAGAGAGAGAGAGAGAAAGAGCACAGAGAGAGAGAAAGAAAGAGCGCAGAGAGAGAGAGAAAGAAAGAGCGCAGAGAGAGAGAGAAAAAAAGAGCGCAGAGAGAAAGAAAGAGCACAGAGAGAGAGAAAGAGCGCAGAGAGAGAGATAGAGCGCAGAGAAAGAGAGAGAGCGCAGAGAGAAAGAGAGAGCGCAGAGAGAGAGCGCAGACAGAGAGAGAGCACAGAGAGAGAGAGAGCGCAGAGAGAAAGAGAGAGCGCAGAGAGAGAGAAAGAAAGAGCGCAGAGAGAAAGAAAGAGCGTAGAGAAAAAAAAAGCGCAGAGAGAGAGGAAGAAAGAGCGCAGACAGAGAAAGAAAGAGCGCAGACAGAGAAAGAAAGAGCGCAGAGAGAGAGAGAAAGAGCACAGAGAGATAGAAAGAGCGCAGAGAGAGAGAAAGAAAGAGCGCAGAGAGAGAGAAAGAAAGAGCGCAGAGAGAGAGAAAGAAAGAGCGCAGAGAGAGAGCGCAGAGAGAGAGCGCAGAGAGAGAGCGCAGAGAGAAAGAAAGAGCGCAGAGAGAGAAAGAAAGAGCGCAGAGAGAGAGAAAGAAAGAGCGCAGAGAGAGAGAAAGAAAGAGCGCAGAGAGAGAGCGCAGAGAGAGAGCGCAGAGAGAGAGCGCAGAGAGAAAGAAAGAGCGCAGAGAGAGACAGAAAGAGCGCAGAGAGAGAGAGACAGAAAGAGCGCAGAGAGAAAGAAAGAAAGAGCGCAGAGAGAGAGAGCGCAGAGAGAGAGAGAGAGAGAGAGCGCAAAGAGAGAGAGAGAGAAAGAGCGCAAAGAGAGAGAGATAGAAAGAGCGCAGAGAGAAAGAAAGAGCGCAGAGAGAGAGAGAAAGAGCGCAGAGAGAGAAATAAAGAGTGCAGAGAGAGAAAGAAAGAGCGCTGAGAAAGAAAGAGCGCAGAGAGAGAGAAAGAAAGAGCGCAGAGAGAGAAAGAAAGAGCGCAGAGAGAGAAAGAAAGAGCGCAAAGAGAGAAAGAGAATGAAAGAGCGCAGAGAGAGAAAGAGCGCAGAGAGAGAAAGAGCGCAGAGAGAGAAAGAGCGCAGAGAGAAAGAAAGAGCGCAGAGAGAGAGAGAATGAAAGAGCGCAGAGAGAGAAAGAGCGCAGAGAGAGAAAGAGAAAGAAAGAGCGCAGAGAGAGAAAGAGAATGAAAGAGCGCAGAGAGAGAGAGCGCAGAGAGAGAAAGAGCCCAGAGAGAGAAAGAGCGCAGAGAGAAAGAAAGAGCGCAGAGAGAGAGACAGAGAAAGAGCGCAGAGAGAGAGAAAGAAAGAGCGCAGAGAGAGAGAAAGAAAGAGCGCAGAGATAGAGAAAGAAAAAGCGCAGAGAGAGACAAAGAGCGCAGAGAGAGAGAAAGAAAGAGCGCAGAGAGAGAAAGAAAGAGCGCAGAGAGAGAAAGAAAGAGCACAGAGAGTGAGAGAGAAAGAGCGCAGAGAGAGAGAGAGAAAGAAAGAGCGCAGAGAGAGAGAGAAAGAAAGAGCGCAGAGAGAAAGAAAGAGCGCAGAGAGAAAGAAAGAAAGAGCGCAGAGAGAGAGAGAAAGAGCGCAGAGAGAGAGAGAAAGAGCGCAGAGAGAGAGAGTGCAGACAGAGAGAGAGTGCAGACAGAGAGAGAGCGCAGAGAGAGAGAGCGCAGAGAGAAAGAGAGAGCGCAAAGAGAGAGAAAGAAAGAGCGCAAAGAGAGAGAAAGAGCGCAGAGAGAGAAAGAGCGCAGAGAGAAAGAAAGAGCGCAGAGAGAGAGAGAATGAAAGAGCGCAGAGAGAGAAAGAGCGCAGAGAGAGAAAGAGCGCAGAGAGAGAAAGAGCGCAGAGAGAGAGAGAGCGCAGAGAGAGAAAGAGAAAGAAAGAGCGCAGAGAGAGAAAGAGAATGAAAGAGCGCAGAGAGAGAGAGCGCAGAGAGAGAAAGAGCCCAGAGAGAGAAAGAGCGCAGAGAAAAAGAAAGAGCGCAGAGAGAGAGAGAGAGAAAGAGCGCAGAGACAGAGAAAGAGCGCAGAAAGAGAGAAAGAAAGAGCGCAGTGAAAGAGAAAGAAAAAGCGCAGAGAGAGACAAAGAGCGCAGAGAGAGAGAAAGAAAGAGCGCAGAGAGAGAAAGAAAGAGCGCAGAGAGAGAAAGAAAGAGCGCAGAGAGAAAGAAAGAAAGAGCGCAGAGAGAGAGAGAAAGAGCGCAGAGAGAAAGAAAGAAAGAGCGCAGAGAGAGAGAGAAAGAGCGCTGAGAGAGAGAGAGAAAGAAAGAGCGCAGAGAGAAAGAAAGAGCGCAGAGAGAAAGAAAGAAAGAGCGCAGAGAGAGAGAGAAAGAGCGCAGAGAGAAAGAGAGAGCGCAGAGAGAGAGAGTGCAGACAGAGAGAGAGTGCAGACAGAGAGAGAGTGCAGAGAGAGATAGCGCAGAGAGAAAGAGAGAGCGCAAAGAGAGAGAAAGAAAGAGCGCAAAGAGAGAGAAAGAGCGTAGAGAAAAAAATAGCGCAGAGAGAGATAGGAAGAAAGAGCGCAGAGAGAGAAAGAAAGAGCGCAGAGAGAGAAAGAAAGAGCGCAGAGAGAGAGAAGAGCGCAGAGAGAGAAAGAGCACAGAGAGAGAGAGAGAGAAAGAGCACAGAGAGAGAGAAAGAAAGAGCGCTGAGAGAGAGAGAAAGAAAGAGCGCAGAGAGAGAGAGAAAGAAAGAGCGCAGAGAGAGAGAGAAAGAAAGAGCGCAGAGAGAGAAAGAAAGAAAGAGCGCAGAGAGAGAGAGCGCAGAGAGAGAGGAAGAAAGAGCGCAGAGAGAAAGAGAAAGAAAGAGCGATAAGAGAGAGAGAGCGCGCATAGAGAGAGAAAGAAAGAGCGCAGAGAGAGAGAAAGAGCGCAGAGAAAGAAAGAGCGCAGAGAGAGAGAGGAAGAAAGAGCGCAGAGAAAGAAAGAAAGAGCGCAGAGAGAGAAAGAAAGAGCGCAGAGAGAGAAAGAAAGAGCGCAGAGAGAGCGCAGAGAGAGAGAGAGTGCAGAGAGAAAGTGCAGAGAGAAAGAAAGAGCGCAAAGAGAGAGAGAGCGCAGAGAGAGAGAAAGTGCGCAGAGAGAAAGAAAGAGCGCAGAGAGAGAGAAAGGAAGAGCGCAGAGAGAGAAAGAAAGAGCGCAGAGAGAGAAAGAAAGAGCGCAGAGAGAGAGAATGAGCGCAGAGAGAGAGAAAGAGCGCAGCGAGAGAGAGAGAGAGCGCAGAGAGAGAGAGAGAGAGAGCGCAGAGAGAGAGAAAGAAAGAGCGCAGCGAGAGAGAGAGAAAGAGCGCAGAGAGAGAAAGAAAGAGCGCAGAGAGAGAAAGAGCACAGAGAGATAGAAAGAGCGCAGCGAGAGAGAAAGAGCGCAGAGAGAGAAAGAAAGAGCGCAGAGAGAGAGAAAGAAAGAGCGCAGAGAGAGAGAGCGCAGAGAGAGAGCGCAGAGAGAGAGAATGAGCGCAGAGAGAGAAAGAAAGAGCGCAGAGAGAGAGAGACAGAAAGAGCGCAGAGAGAGAGAGACAGAAAGAGCGCAGAGAGAAAGAAAGAAAGAGCTCAGAGAGAGAGAGCGCAGAGAGAGAGAGAGAGAGAAAGAGCGCAAAGAGAGAGAGATAGAAAGAGCGCAGAGAGAAAGAAAGAGCGCAGAGAGAGAGAGAAAGCGCGCAGAGAGAGAAATAAAGAGCGCTGAGAAAGAAAGAGCGCAGAGAGTGAGAAAGAAAGAGCGCAGAGAGAGAAAGAAAGAGCGCAGAGATTGAAAGAAAGAGCGCAAAGAGAGAAAAAAAGAGAGCAGAGAGAAAGAAAGAAAGAGCGCAGAGAGAGAAAGAGAATGAAAGAGCGCAGAGAGATAAAGAGCGCAGAGAGAGAAAGAGCGCAGAGAGAAAGAAAGAGCGCAGAGGGAGAGAGAATGAAAGAGCGCAGAGAGAGAAAGAGCGCAGAGAGAGAAAGAGCGCAGAGAGAGAAAGAGAATGAAAGAGCGCAGAGAGATAAAGAGCGCAGAGAGAGAAAGAGCGCAGAGAGAAAGAAAGAGCGCAGAGGGAGAGAGAATGAAAGAGCGCAGAGAGAGAAAGAGCGCAGAGAGAGAAAGAGCGCAGAGAGAGAAAGAGCGCAGAGAGAGAGAGAGCGCAGAGAGAGAAAGAGAAAGAAAGAGCGCAGAGAGAGAAAGAGAATGAAAGAGCGCAGAGAGAGAGAGCGCAGAGAGAGAAAGAGCCCAGAGAGAGAAAGAGCCCAGAGAGAGAAAGAGCGCAGAGAGAAAGAAAGAGCGCAGAGAGAGAGAGAATGAAAGAGCGCAGAGAGCGCAGAGAGAGAGAGAGCGCAGAGAGAGAGAGAAAGAAAGAGCGCAGAGAGAGAAAGAAAGAGTGCAGAGAGAGAGAAAGAAAAAGTGCAGAGAGAGACAAAGAGCGCAGAGAGAGAGAAAGAAAGAGCGCAGAGAGAAAGAAAGAGCGCAGAGAGAGAAAGAAAGAGCGCAGAGAGTGAGAGAGAAAGAGCGCAGAGAGAGAGAAAGAAAGAGCGCAGAGAGAAAGAAAGAGCGCAGAGAGAAAGAAAGAAAGAGCGCAGAGAGAGAGAGAAAGAGCGCAGAGAGAAAGAGAGAGCGCAGAGAGAAAGAGAGAGCGCAGAGAGAAAGAGAGAGCGCAGAGAGAGAGAGTGCAGACAGAGAGAGAGCGCAGAGAGAGAGTGCAGAGAGAAAGAGAGAGCGCAAAAAGAGAGAAAGAAAGAGCGCAGAGAGAGAGAAAGAGCATAGAGAAAAAAATAGCGCAGAGAGAGATAGGAAGAAAGAGCGCAGAGAGAGAAAGAAAGAGCGCAGAGAGAGAAAGAAAGAGCGCAGAGAGAGAAAGAGCACAGAGAGAGAGAGAGAGAAAGAGCACAGAGAGAGAGAAAGAAAGAGCGCAGAGAGAGAGAGAAAGAAAGAGCGCAGAGAGAGAGAGAAAGAAAGAGCGCAGACAGAGAGAGAAAGAAAGAGCGCAGAGAGAGAGAGAGAGAAAGAGCGCAGAGAGAGAAAGAAAGAAAGAGCGCAGAGAGAGAGAGAGAGAGAGCGCAGAGAGAGAGGAAGAAAGAGCGCAGAGAGAAAGAGAAAGAAAGAGCGCAAAGCGAGAGAGAGCGCACATAGAGAGAGAAAGAAAGAGCGCAGAGAGAGAGAAAGAGCGCAGAGAAAGAAAGAGCGCAGAGAGAGAGAGGAAGAAAGAGCGCAGAGAAAGAAAGAAAGAGCGCAGAGAGAGAAAGAAAGAGCGAAGAGAGAGAAAGAAAGAGCGCAGAGAGAGAGAAAGAGCGCAGAGAAAGAAAGAGCGCAGAGAGAGAGAGGAAGAAAGAGCGCAGAGAAAGAAAGAAAGAGCGCAGAGAGAGAAAGAAAGAGCGCAGAGAGAGAAAGAAAGAGCGCAGAGAGAGAGAGCGCAGAGAGAGAGAGAGTGCAGAGAGAGAGTGCAGAGAGAAAGAAAGAGCGCAAAGAGAGAGAGAGCGCAGAGAGAGAGAAAGTGCGCAGAGAGAAAGAAAGAGCGCAGAGAGAGAGAAAGGAAGAGCGCAGAGAGAGAAAGAAAGAGCGCAGAGAGAGAAAGAAAGAGCGCAGAGAGAGAGAATGAGCGCAGAGAGAGAGAAAGAGCGCAGAGAGAGAGAGAGAGAGCGCAGAGAGAGAGAAAGAAAGAGCGCAGCGAGAGAGAGAGAAAGAGCGCAGAGAGAGAAAGAAAGAGCGCAGAGAGAGAAAGAGCACAGAGAGATAGAAAGAGCGCAGAGAGAGAGAAAGAGCGCAGAGAGAGAAAGAAAGAGCGCAGAGAGAGAGAAAGAAAGAGCGCAGAGAGAGAGCGCAGAGAGAGAGCGCAGAGAGAGAGAATGAGCGCAGAGAGAGAAAGAAAGAGCGCAGAGAGAGAGAGACAGAAAGAGCGCAGAGAGAGAGAGACAGAAAGAGCGCAGAGAGAAAGAAAGAAAGAGCTCAGAGAGAGAGAGCGCAGAGAGAGAGAGAGAGAGAAAGAGCGCAAAGAGAGAGAGATAGAAAGAGCGCAGAGAGAAAGAAAGAGCGCAGAGAGAGAGAGAAAGCGCGCAGAGAGAGAAATAAAGAGCGCTGAGAAAGAAAGAGCGCAGAGAGAGAGAAAGAAAGAGCGCAGAGAGAGAAAGAAAGAGCGCAGAGAGAGAAAGAAAGAGCGCAAAGAGAGAAAAAAAGAGAGCAGAGAGAAAGAAAGAAAGAGCGCAGAGAGAGAAAGAGAATGAAAGAGCGCAGAGAGATAAAGAGCGCAGAGAGAAAGAAAGAGCGCAGAGGGAGAGAGAATGAAAGAGCGCAGAGAGAGAAAGAGCGCAGAGAGAGAAAGAGCGCAGAGAGAGAAAGAGCGCAGAGAGAGAAAGAGCACAGAGAGAGAGAGCGCAGAGAGAGAAAGAGAAAGAAAGAGCGCAGAGAGAGAAAGAGAATGAAAGAGCGCAGAGAGAGAGAGCGCAGAGAGAGAAAGAGCCCAGAGAGAGAAAGAGCCCAGAGAGAGAAAGAGCGCAGAGAGAAAGAAAGAGCGCAGAGAGAGAGAGAATGAAAGAGCGCAGAGAGCGCAGAGAGAGAGAGAGCGCAGAGAGAGAGAGAAAGAAAGAGCGCAGAGAGAGAAAGAAAGAGTGCAGAGAGAGAGAAAGAAAGAGCGCAGAGAGAGACAAAGAGCGCAGAGAGAGAAAGAAAGAGCGCAGAGAGTGAGAGAGAAAGAGCGCAGAGAGAGAGAAAGAAAGAGCGCAGAGAGAAAGAAAGAGCGCAGAGAGAAAGAAAGAAAGAGCGCAGAGAGAGAGAGAAAGAGCGCAGAGAGAAAGAGAGAGCGCAGAGAGAAAGAGAGAGCTCAGAGAGAAAGAGAGAGCGCAGAGAGAGAGAGTGCAGACAGAGAGAGAGCGCAGAGAGAGAGCGCAGAGAGAAAGAGAGAGCGCAAAAAGAGAGAAAGAAAGAGCGCAGAGAGAGAGAAAGAGCATAGAGAAAAAAATAGCGCAGAGAGAGATAGGAAGAAAGAGCGCAGAGAGAGAAAGAAAGAGCGCAGAGAGAGAAAGAGCACAGAGAGAGAGAGAGAGAAAGAGCACAGAGAGAGAGAAAGAAAGAGCGCAGAGAGAGAGAGAAAGAAAGAGCGCAGAGAGAGAGAGAAAGAAAGAGCGCAGAGAGAGAGAGAAAGAAAGAGCGCAGAGAGAGAGAGAGAGAAAGAGCGCAGAGAGAGAAAGAAAGAAAGAGCGCAGAGAGAGAGAGAGAGAGAGAGCGCAGAGAGAGAGGAAGAAAGAGCGCAGAGAGAAAGAAAGAGCGCAAAGAGAGAGAGAGCGCACATAGAGAGAGAAAGAAAGAGCGCAGAGAGAGAGAAAGAGCGCAGAGAAAGAAAGAGCGCAGAGAGAGAGAGGAAGAAAGAGCGCAGAGAAAGAAAGAAAGAGCGCAGAGAGAGAAAGAAAGAGCGAAGAGAGAGAAAGAAAGAGCGCAGAGAGAGAGAAAGAGCGCAGAGAAAGAAAGAGCGCAGAGAGAGAGAGGAAGAAAGAGCGCAGAGAAAGAAAGAAAGAGCGCAGAGAGAGAAAGAAAGAGCGCAGAGAGAGAAAGAAAGAGCGCAGAGAGAGAGAGCGCAGAGAGAGAGAGAGTGCAGAGAGAGAGTGCAGAGAGAAAGAAAGAGCGCAAAGAGAGAGAGAGCGCAGAGAGAGAGAAAGTGCGCAGAGAGAAAGAAAGAGTGCAGAGAGAGAGAAAGGAAGAGCGCAGAGAGAGAAAGAAAGAGCGCAGAGAGAGAAAGAAAGAGCGCAGAGAGAGAGAATGAGCGCAGAGAGAGAGAAAGAGCGCAGCGAGAGAGAGAGAGAGCGCAGAGAGAGAGAGAGAGAGAGCGCAGAGAGAGAGAAAGAAAGAGCGCAGCGAGAGAGAGAGAAAGAGCGCAGAGAGAGAAAGAAAGAGCGCAGAGAGAGAAAGAGCACAGAGAGATAGAAAGAGCGCAGAGAGAGAGAAAGAGCGCAGAGAGAGAAAGAAAGAGCGCAGAGAGAGAGAAAGAAAGAGCGCAGAGAGAGAGCGCAGAGAGAGAGCGCAGAGAGAGAGAATGAGCGCAGAGAGGGAAAGAAAGAGCGCAGAGAGAGAGAGACAGAAAGAGCGCAGAGAGAGAGAGACAGAAAGAGCGCAGAGAGAAAGAAAGAAAGAGCTCAGAGAGAGAGAGCGCAGAGAGAGAGAGAGAGAGAAAGAGCGCAAAGAGAGAGAGATAGAAAGAGCGCAGAGAGAAAGAAAGAGCGCAGAGAGAGAGAGAAAGCGCGCAGAGAGAGAAATAAAGAGCGCTGAGAAAGAAAGAGCGCAGAGAGAGAGAAAGAAAGAGCGCAGAGAGAGAAAGAAAGAGCGCAGAGAGAGAAAGAAAGAGCGCAAAGAGAGAAAAAAAGAGAGCAGAGAGAAAGAAAGAAAGAGCGCAGAGAGAGAAAGAGAATGAAAGAGCGCAGAGAGATAAAGAGCGCAGAGAGAAAGAAAGAGCGCAGAGGGAGAGAGAATGAAAGAGCGCAGAGAGAGAAAGAGCGCAGAGAGAGAAAGAGCGCAGAGAGAGAAAGAGCGCAGAGAGAGAAAGAGCGCAGAGAGAGAGAGAGCGCAGAGAGAGAAAGAGAAAGAAAGAGCGCAGAGAGAGAAAGAGAATGAAAGAGCGCAGAGAGAGAGAGCGCAGAGAGAGAAAGAGCCCAGAGAGAGAAAGAGCCCAGAGAGAGAAAGAGCGCAGAGAGAAAGAAAGAGCGCAGAGAGAGAGAGAATGAAAGAGCGCAGAGAGCGCAGAGAGAGAGAGAGCGCAGAGAGAGAGAGAAAGAAAGAGCGCAGAGAGAGAAAGAAAGAGTGCAGAGAGAGAGAAAGAAAAAGCGCAGAGAGAGACAAAGAGCGCAGAGAGAGAGAAAGAAAGAGCGCAGAGAGAAAGAAAGAGCGCAGAGAGAGAAAGAAAGAGCGCAGAGAGTGAGAGAGAAAGAGCGCAGAGAGAGAGAAAGAAAGAGCGCAGAGAGAAAGAAAGAGCGCAGAGAGAAAGAAAGAGCGCAGAGAGAAAGAAAGAAAGAGCGCAGAGAGAGAGAGAAAGAGCGCAGAGAGAAAGAGAGAGCGCAGAGAGAAAGAGAGAGCGCAGAGAGAAAGAGAGAGCGCAGAGAGAGAGAGTGCAGACAGAGAGAGAGCGCAGAGAGAGAGCGCAGAGAGAAAGAGAGAGCGCAAAAAGAGAGAAAGTAAGAGCGCAGAGAGAGAGAAAGAGCATAGAGAAAAAAATAGCGCAGAGAGAGATAGGAAGAAAGAGCGCAGAGAGAGAAAGAAAGAGCGCAGAGAGAGAAAGAAAGAGCGCAGAGAGAGAAAGAGCACAGAGAGAGAGAGAGAGAAAGAGCACAGAGAGAGAGAAAGAAAGAGCGCAGAGAGAGAGAGAAAGAAAGAGCGCAGAGAGAGAGAGAAAGAAAGAGCGCAGAGAGAGAGAGAAAGAAAGAGCGCAGAGAGAGAGAGAGAGAAAGAGCGCAGAGAGAGAAAGAAAGAAAGAGCGCAGAGAGAGAGAGATAGAGAGAGCGCAGAGAGAGAGGAAGAAAGAGCGCAGAGAGAAAGAGAAAGAAAGAGCGCAAAGAGAGAGAGAGCGCACATAGAGAGAGAAAGAAAGAGCGCAGAGAGAGAGAGAGCGCAGAGAAAGAAAGAGCGCAGAGAGAGAGAGGAAGAAAGAGCGCAGAGAAAGAAAGAAAGAGCGCAGAGAGAGAAAGAAAGAGCGAAGAGAGAGAAAGAAAGAGCGCAGAGAGAGAGAAAGAGCGCAGAGAGAGAAAGAAAGAGCGCAGAGAGAGAAAGAAAGAGCGCAGAGAGAGAGAGCGCAGAGAGAGAGAGAGTGCAGAGAGAGAGAGAGCGTAGAGAGAGAGAAAGAAAGAGCGCAGAGAGAGAGAGCGCAGAGAGAGAGTGCAGAGAGAAAGAAAGAGCGCATAGAGAGAAAGAAAGAGCGCAGAGAGAGAGAAAGAAAGAGCGCAGAGAGAGAGCGCAGAGAGAGAGCGCAGAGAGAGAGCGCAGAGAGAGAGCGCAGAGAGAGAGAAAGAGCGCAGAGAGAGAAAGAAAGAGCGCAGAGATAGAGAGACAGAAAGAGCGCAGAGAGAAAGAAAGAAAGAGCGCAGAGAGAGAGAGAGAGAGAGCGCAAAGAGAGAGAGAGCGCAGAGAGAAAGAGAGAGCGCAAAGAGAGAGAAAGAAAGAGCGCAGAGAGAGAAAGAAAGAGCGCAGAGAGAGAAAGAAAGAGCGCAAAGAGAGAAAAAAAGAGCGCAGAGAGAAAGAAAGAGCACAGAGAGAGAGAGAGAGAGAGCGCAGAGAGAAAGAGAGAGCGCAGAGAGAGAGCGCAGAGAGAAAGAGAGAGCGCAGAGAGAGAGAAAGAAAGAGCGCAGAGAGAGAGAAAGAGCGTAGAGAAAAAAAGCGCAGAGAGAGATGAAGAAAGAGCGCAGACAGAGAAAGAAAGAGCGCAGAGAGAGAAAGAAAGAGCGCATAGAGAGAAAGAGCACAGAGAGATAGAAAGAGCGCAGAGAGAGAGAAAGAGCGCAGAGAGAGAAAGAAAGAGCGCAGAGAGAGAGAAAGAAAGAGCGCAGAGAGAGAGCGCAGAGAGAGAGCGCAGAGAGAGAGCGCAGAGAGAGAGCGCAGAGAGAGAGAAAGAGCGCAGAGAGAGAAAGAAAGAGCGCAGAGATAGAGAGACAGAAAGAGCGCAGAGAGAAAGAAAGAAAGAGCGCAGAGAGAGAGAGAGAGAGCGCAAAGAGAGAGAGAGCGCAGAGAGAAAGAGAGAGCGCAAAGAGAGAGAAAGAAAGAGCGCAGAGAGAGAGAAAGAGCGTAGAGAAAAAAATAGCGCAGAGAGAGATAGGAAGAAAGAGCGCAGAGAGAGAAAGAAAGAGCGCAGAGAGAGAAAGAAAGAGCGCAGAGAGAGAGAAGAGCGCAGAGAGAGAAAGAGCACAGAGAGAGAGAGAGAGAGAGCACAGAGAGAGAGAAAGAAAGAGCACAGAGAGAGAGGAAGAAAGAGCGCAGAGAGAAAGAGAAAGAAAGAGCGCAAAGAGAGAGCGCGCATAGAGAGAGAAAGAAAGAGCGCAGAGAGAGAGAAAGAGCGCAGAGAGAGAGAAAGAGCGCAGAGAAAGAGAGAAAGAAAGAGCGCAGAGAGAAAGAAAGAGCGCAGAGAGAAAGAAAGAGCGCAGAGAGAAAGAAAGAGCGCAGAGAGAGAAATAAAGAGCGCAGAGAGAGAAAGAAAGAGCGCAGAGAAAGAAAGAGCGCAGAGAGAGAGAAAGAAAGAGCACAGAGAGAGAAAGAAAGAACGCAGAGAGAGAAAGAAAGAGCGCAAAGAGAGAAAAAAAGAGCGCAGAGAGAAAGAAAGAGCACAGAGAGAGAGAGAGAGAGAGTGCAGAGAGAAAGAGAGAGCGCAGAGAGAGAGCGCAGAGAGAAAGAGAGAGCGCAGAGAGAGAGAAAGAAAGAGCGCAGAGAGAGAGAAAGAGTGTAGAGAAAAAAAGCGCAGAGAGAGATGAAGAAAGAGCGCAGACAGAGAAAGAAAGAGCGCAGAGAGAGAAAGAAAGAGCGCATAGAGAGAAAGAGCACAGAGAGATAGAAAGAGCGCAGAGAGAGAGAAAGAGCGCAGAGAGAGAAAGAAAGAGCGCAGAGAGAGAGAAAGAAAGAGCGCAGAGAGAGAGCGCAGAGAGAGAGCGCAGAGAGAGAGCGCAGAGAGAGAGCGCAGAGAGAGAGAAAGAGCGCAGAGAGAGAAAGAAAGAGCGCAGAGATAGAGAGACAGAAAGAGCGCAGAGAGAAAGAAAGAAAGAGCGCAGAGAGAGAGAGAGAGAGCGCAAAGAGAGAGAGAGCGCAGAGAGAAAGAGAGAGCGCAAAGAGAGAGAAAGAAAGAGCGCAGAGAGAGAGAAAGAGCGTAGAGAAAAAAATAGCGCAGAGAGAGATAGGAAGAAAGAGCGCAGAGAGAGAAAGAAAGAGCGCAGAGAGAGAAAGAAAGAGCGCAGAGAGAGAGAAGAGCGCAGAGAGAGAAAGAGCACAGAGAGAGAGAGAGAGAAAGAGCACAGAGAGAGAGAAAGAAAGAGCACAGAGAGAGAGGAAGAAAGAGCGCAGAGAGAAAGAGAAAGAAAGAGCGCAAAGAGAGAGCGCGCATAGAGAGAGAAAGAAAGAGCGCAGAGAGAGAGAAAGAGCGCAGAGAAAGAAAGAGTGCAGAGAGAGAGAGGAAGAAAGAGCGCAGAGAAAGAAAGAAAGAGCGCAGAGAGAGAAAGAAAGAGCGAAGAGAGAGAAAGAAAGAGCGCAGAGAGAGAGAAAGAGTGCAGAGAGAGAGAAAGAAAGAGCGCAGAGAGAGAAAGAAAGAGCGCAGAGAGAGAGAGCGCAGAGAGAGAGTGCAGAGAGAGAGAAAGAAAGAGCGCAGAGAGAGAGAGAAAGAAAGGGCGCAGAGAGAGAGAGAAAGAAAGGGCGCAGAGAGAGAGAAAGAAAGAGCGCAGAGAGGAAGAAAGAGTGCAGAGAGAGAGAAAGAAAGAGCGCAGAGAGAGAAAGAAAGAGCGCAGAGAGAGAAAGAAAGAGCGCAGAGAGAGAGAGCGCAGAGAGAGAGAGAGTGCAGAGAGAGGGTGCAGAGAGAAAGAAAGAGCGCAAAGAGAGAGAGAGTGCAGAGAGAAAGAAAGAGAGCAGAGAGAGAGAAAGGAAGAGCGCAGAGAGAGAAAGGAAGAGCGCAGAGAGAGAAAGAAAGAGCGCAAAGAGAGAAAGAAAGAGCGCAGAGAGAGAAAGAAAGAGCGCAGAGAGAGAGAATGAGCGCAGAGAGAGAGAAAGAGCGCAGCGAGAGAGAGAGAGAGCGCAGAGAGAGAGAAAGAAAGAGCGCAGCGAGAGAGAGAGAAAGAGCGCAGAGAGAGAGAAAGAAAGAGCGCAGAGAGAGAGAGAGAGAAAGGGCGCAGAGAGAGAGAGAAAGAAAGGGCGCAGAGAGAGAGAAAGAAAGAGCGCAGAGAGAGGAAGAAAGAGTGCAGAGAGAGAGAGAGAGAGTGCAGAGAGAGAGAAAGAGCGCAGAGAGAAAGAGAGCGCAGACAGAGAGAGAGCGCAGAGAGAGAGCGCAGAGAGAGAGAGTGCAGAGAGAGAGAGAGCGTAGAGAGAGAGAAAGAAAGAGCGCAGAGAGAGAGAGCGCAGAGAGAGAGAAAGAAAGAGCGCAGAGAGAAAGAAAGAGCACAGAGAGAGAGAAAGAGCGCAGAGAGAGAGAGAGCGCAGAGAGAGAGAGAGAGCGCAGAGAGAGAGAGAAAGAGCGCAGAGAGAAAGGGAGAGCGCAGAGAGAGAGAGCGCAGAGAGAGAGAGAGAGAGCGCAGAGAGAGAGAAAGAAAGAGCGCAGCGAGAGAGAGAGAAAGAGCGCAGAGAGAGAGAAAGAAAGAGCGCAGAGAGAGAGAGAAAGAAAGGGCGCAGAGAGAGAGAGAAAGAAAGGGCGCAGAGAGAGAGAAAGAAAGAGCGCAGAGAGAGGAAGAAAGAGTGCAGAGAGAGAGAGCGCAGAGAGAAAGAGAGAGCGCAGAGAGAGAGAAAGAAAGAGCGCAGAGAGAGAAAGAAAGAGCGCTGAGAGAGAGAGAAAGAAAGAGCGCAGAGAGAGAGAGAAAGAAAGAGCGCAGAGAGAGAAAGAAAGAAAGAGCGCAGAGAGAGAAAGAAAGAAAGAGCGCAGAGAGAGAGAGAGAGAGAGCGCAGAGAGAGAGGAAGAAAGAGCGCAGAGAGAAAGAGAAAGAAAGAGTGCAAAGAGAGAGCGCGCATAGAGAGAGAAAGAAAGAGCGCAGAGAGAGAGAAAGAGCACAGAGAAAGAAAGAGCGCAGAGAGAGAAAGAAAGAGCGAAGAGAGAGAAAGAAAGAGCGCAGAGAGAGAGAAAGAGTGCAGAGAGAGAAAGAAAGAGCGCAGAGAGAGAAAGAAAGAGCGCAGAGAGAGAGAGCGCAGAGAGAGAGAGAGTGCAGAGAGAGAGTGCAGAGAGAGAGAGAGCGCAAAGAGAGAAAAAGAAAGAAAGAGCGCAGAGAGAGAAAGAGAAAGAAAGAACGCAGAGAGAAAGTGAAAGAGCGCAGGGAGAGAAAGAAAGAAAGAGCGTAGAGAGAAAGAAAGAGCGCAGAGAAAGAAAGAGCGCAGAGAGAGAGAGAGAGCGCAGAGAGAGAGAGAAAGAGCGCAGAGAGAGAGAGAGAAAGAGCGCAGAGAGAGAGAAAGAAAGAGCGCAGAGAGAGAGAGAGAGAAAGGGCGCAGAGAGAGAGAGAAAGAAAGAGCGCAGAGAGAGAAAGAAAGAAAGAGCGCAGAGAGAGAGAAATAAAGAGCACAGAGAGAGAAAGAAAGAAAGAGGGCAGAGAGAGAGAGAGCAGAGAGAAAGAGCGCATAGAGAAAGAAAGAGCGCAGAGAGAGAGAGAAAGAAAGAGCGTAGAGAGAAAGAAAGAGCGCAGAGAAAGAAAGAGCGCAGAGAGAGAGAAAGAAAGAGCGCAGAGAGAGAAAGAAAGAGCGCAGAGAGAGAAAGAAAGAGTGCAAAGAGAGAGAAAGAGCGCAGAGAGAGAGAAAGAGCGCAGAGAGAGAAAGAGAAAGAAAGAGCGCAGAGAGAGAAAGAGAAAGAAAGAACGCAGAAAGAAAGAGAGAGCGCAGAGAGAGAGAAAGAGCGCAGAGAGAGAAAGAGCGCAGTGAGAGAAAGAGCGCAGAGAAAGAGAAATAGCGCAGAGAGAGAGTGCAGAGAGAGAGAGAGTGCAGAGAGAGAGAAAGAAAGAGAGCAGAGACAGAGAAAGAAAGAGCGCAGAGAGAGAGAAAGAGCGCAGAGAGAGAGAGAGAGCGCAGAGAGAGAGAGCGCAGAGAGAGAGAAATAAAGAGCACAGAGAGAGAAAGAAAGAGCGCAGAGAGAGAGAAAGAGCGCAGAGAGAAAGAAAGAAAGAGCGCAGAGAGAAAGAAAGAGCGCAGAGAGAAAGAAAGAAAGAGCGCAGAGAGAGAGAAAGAGCGCAGAGAGAGAAAGAAAGAAAGAGCGCAGAGAGAGAAAGAAAGAGCGCAGAGAGAAAGAAAGAGCGCAGAGAGAGAAAGAAAGAGTGCTGAGAGAAAGAAAGAAAGAGCGCAGAGAGAAAGAAAGAAAGAGCGCAGAGAGAGAGAAAGAGCGCAGAGAGAGAGAAAGAGCGCAGAGAGAGAAAGAAAGAGTGCTGAGAGAGAGAGAGAAAGAGCGCAGAGAGAGAGAAAGAGCGCAGAGAGAGAAAGAAAGAGTGCTGAGAGAAAGAAAGAAAGAGCGCAGAGAGAAAGAAAGAAAGAGCGCAGAGAGAAAGAAAGAAAGAGCGCAGAGAGAGAGAGAGAAAGAGCGCAGAGAGAGAAAAAGAAAGAAAGAGCGCAGAGAGAGAGAGAGAAAGAACGCAGAGAGAAAGTGAAAGAGCGCAGGGAGAGAGAAAGAGCGCAGAGAGAGAAAGAGACCATAGAGAGAGCGCAGAGAGAAAGAAAGAGCGCAGAGAGAGAGAGAAAGAAAGAGCGTAGAGAGAAAGAAAGAGCGTAGAGAGAAAGAAAGAGCGCAGAGAAAGAAAGAGCGCAGAGAGAGAGAGAGCGCAGAGAGAGAGAGAAAGAGCGCAGAGAGAGAAATAAAGAGCGCAGAGAGAGAAAGAAAGAAAGAACACAGAGAGAGAAAGAGAAAGAAAGAACGCAGAGAGAAAGAGAAAGAGCGCAGGGAGAGAGAAAGAGCGCAGAGAGAGAAATAAAGAGCGCAGAGAGAGAAAGAAAGAGCGCAGAGAGAAAGAAAGAGCGCAGCGAAAGAAAGAGCGCAGAGAGAGAGAAAGAAAGAGCGCAGAGAGAGAGAGAGAGAAAGAAAGAGCGCAGAGAGAGAAAAAGCGCAGAGAAAGAAAGAGCGCAGAGAGAGAGAGAGAAAGAGCGCAGAGAGAGAAAGAAAGAAAGAGCACAGAGAGAGAAAGAAAGAGTGCAAAGAGAGAGAAAGAGCGTAGAGAGAGAGAAAGAACGCAGAGAGAGAGAGAAAGAGCGCAGAGAGAGAAAGAGCGCAGAGAGAGAAAGAAAGAGTGCAGAGAGAAAGAAAGAAAGAGCGCAGAGAGAAAGAAAGAAAGAGCGCAGAGAGAAAGAAAGAAAGAGCGCCGAGAGAAAGAAAGAAAGAGCGCCGAGAGAAAGAAAGAAAGAGCGCAGAGAGAGAGAGAAAGAGCGCAGAGAGAGAAAAAGAAAGAAAGAGCGCAGAGAGAGAAAGAGAAAGAAAGAACGCAGAGAGAAAGTGAAAGAGCGCAGGGAGAGAGAAAGAGCGCAGAGAGAGAAAGAAAGAGTGCAGAGAGAGAAAGAGCGCAGAGTGAGAGAGAAAGAGCGCAGAGAGAGAGCAAGAGCACAGATTGAGAGAAAGAAAGAGCGCAGAGACAGAAAGATAGAGCGCAGAGAGAGAGAGGAAGAAAGAGCGCAGAGAGAGAGAGAAAGAAAGAGCGCAAAGAGAGAAAGAAAGAGTGCAGAGAGAGAAAGAGCGCAGAGTGAGAGAGAAAGAGCGCAGAGAGAGAGAGAGAAAGAGCACAGAGAGAGGGAAAGAGCGCAGAGAGAGAGAAAGAGCGCAGAGAGAGAAAGAAAGAGTGCTGAGAGAAAGAAAGAAAGAGCGCAGAGAGAAAGAAAAAAGAGCGCAGAGAGAAAGAAAGAAAGAGCGCAGAGAGAGGGAGAAAAAGCGCAGAGAGAGAAAAAGAAAGAAAGAGCGCAGAGAGAGAAAGAGAAAGAAAGAACGCAGAGAGAAAGTGAAAGAGCGCAGGGAGAGAGAAAGAACGCAGAGAGAGAGAGAAAGAGCGCAGAGAGAGAGAAAGAGCGCAGAGAGAGGGAAAGAGCGCAGAGAGAGAGAAAGAGCGCAGAGAGAGAAAGAAAGAGTGCTGAGAGAAAGAAAGAAAGAGCGCAGAGAGAAAGAAAAAAGAGCGCAGAGAGAGAGAAAGAAAGAGTGCAGAGAGAGACAAAGAGCACAGAGAGAGTGAAAGAAAGAGCGCAGAGAGAGAGAGAGAGCGCAGAGAGAGAAAGAAAGAGCGCAGAGAGAGAAAGAAAGAGTGCAAAGAGAGAGAAAGAGCGCAGAGAGAGAGAAAGAACGCAGAGAGAGAGAGAAAGAGCGCAGAGAGAGAGAAAGAGCGCAGAGAGAGGGAAAGAGCGCAGAGAGAGAGAAAGAGCGCAGAGAGAGAAAGAAAGAGTGCTGAGAGAAAGAAAGAAAGAGCGCAGAGAGAAAGAAAAAAGAGCGCAGAGAGAAAGAAAGAAAGAGCGCAGAGAGAGAGAGAAAGAGCGCAGAGAGAGAAAAAGAAAGAAAGAGCGCAGAGAGAGAAAGAGAAAGAAAGAACGCAGAGAGAAAGTGAAAGAGCGCAGGGAGAGAGAGAAAGAAAGAGCGTAGAGAGAAAGAAAGAGCGCAGAGAAAGAAAGAGCGCAGAGAGAGAGAGAGAGCGCAGAGAGAGAGAGAAAGAGCGCAGAGAGAGAGAGAAAGAGCGCAGAGAGAGAGAGAAAGAGCGCAGAGAGAGAAATAAAGAGCACAGAGAGAGAAAGAAAGAAAGAGAGAGAGAGAGCAGAGAGAAAGAGCGCATAGAGAAAGAAAGAGCGCAGAGAGAGAGAGAAAGAAAGAGCGTAGAGAGAAAGAAAGAGTGCAGAGAAAGAAAGAGCGCAGAGAGAGAGAGAAAGAGCGCAGAGAGAGAGAGAAAGAGCGCAGAGAGAGAGAGAAAGAGCGCAGAGAGAGAGAGAAAGAGCGCAGAGAGAGAGAGAAAGAGCGCAGAGAGAGAAATAAAGAGCACAGAGAGAGAAAGAAAGAAAGAGGGCAGAGAGAGAAAGAGAAAGAAAGAACGCAGAGAGAAAGAGAAAGAGCGCAGGGAGAGAGAAAGAGCGCAGAGAGAGAAAGAAAGAGCGCAGAGAGAGAGAAGAGCGCAGAGAGAGAGAAAGAGCGCAGAGAGAGAAAGAGCACAGTGAGAGAAAGAGCGCAGAGAAAGAGAAATAGCGCAGAGAGAGAGTGCAGAGAGAGAGAGAGTGCAGAGAGAGAGAAAGAAAGAGAGCAGAGACAGAGAAAGAAAGAGCGCAGAGAGAGAGAAAGAGCACAGAGAGAGAGAGAGAGCGCAGAGAGAGAGAGCGCAGAGAGAGAGAAATAAAGAGCGCAGAGAGAGAAAGAAAGAGCGCAGAGAGAGAGAAAGAGCGCAGAGAGAAAGAAAGAAAGAGCGCAGAGAGAGAGAAAGAGCGCAGAGAGAGAAAGAAAGAAAGAGCGCAGAGAGAGAAAGAAAGAGCGCAGAGAGAAAGAAAGAGCGCAGAGAGAGAAAGAAAGAGCGCAGAGAGAGAAAGAAAGAGTGCTGAGAGAAAGAAAGAAAGAGCGCAGAGAGAAAGAAAGAAAGAGCGCAGAGAGAGAGAAAGAGCGCAGAGAGAGAGAAAGAGCGCAGAGAGAGAAAGAAAGAGTGCTGAGAGAGAGAGAGAAAGAGCGCAGAGAGAGAGAAAGAGCGCAGAGAGAGAAAGAAAGAGTGCTGAGAGAAAGAAAGAAAGAGCGCAGAGAGAAAGAAAGAAAGAGCGCAGAGAGAAAGAAAGAAAGAGCGCAGAGAGAGAGAGAGAAAGAGCGCAGAGAGAGAAAAAGAAAGAAAGAGCGCAGAGAGAGAGAGAGAAAGAACGCAGAGAGAAAGTGAAAGAGTGCAGGGAGAGAGAAAGAGCGCAGAGAGAGAAAGAGACCATAGAGAGAGCGCAGAGAGAAAGAAAGAGCGCAGAGAGAGAGAGAAAGAAAGAGCGTAGAGAGAAAGAAAGAGCGTAGAGAGAAAGAAAGAGCGCAGAGAAAGAAAGAGCGCAGAGAGAGAGAGAAAGAAAGAACGCAGAGAGAAAGAGAAAGAGCGCAGGGAGAGAGAAAGAGCGCAGAGAGAGAAATAAAGAGCGCAGAGAGAGAAAGAAAGAGCGCAGAGAGAAAGAAAGAGCGCAGCGAAAGAAAGAGCGCAGAGAGAGAGAAAGAAAGAGCGCAGAGAGAGAGAGAGAGAAAGAAAGAGCGCAGAGAGAGAAAAAGCGCAGAGAAAGAAAGAGCGCAGAGAGAGAGAGAGAAAGAGCGCAGAGAGAGAAAGAAAGAAAGAGCGCAGAGAGAGAAAGAAAGAGTGCAAAGAGAGAGAAAGAGCGTAGAGAGAGAGAAAGAACGCAGAGAGAGAGAGAAAGAGCGCAGAGAGAGAAAGAGCGCAGAGAGAGAAAGAAAGAGTGCAGAGAGAAAGAAAGAAAGAGCGCAGAGAGAAAGAAAGAAAGAGCGCAGAGAGAAAGAAAGAAAGAGCGCCGAGAGAAAGAAAGAAAGAGCGCCGAGAGAAAGAAAGAAAGAGCGCAGAGAGAGAGAGAAAGAGCGCAGAGAGAGAAAAAGAAAGAAAGAGCGCAGAGAGAGAAAGAGAAAGAAAGAACGCAGAGAGAAAGTGAAAGAGCGCAGGGAGAGAGAAAGAGCGCAGAGAGAGAAATAAAGAGCACAGAGAGAGAAAGAAAGAAAGAGAGAGAGAGAGCAGAGAGAAAGAGCGCATAGAGAAAGAAAGAGCGCAGAGAGAGAGAGAAAGAAAGAGCGTAGAGAGAAAGAAAGAGTGCAGAGAAAGAAAGAGCGCAGAGAGAGAGAGAAAGAGCGCAGAGAGAGAGAGAAAGAGCGCAGAGAGAGAGAGAAAGAGCGCAGAGAGAGAGAGAAAGAGCGCAGAGAGAGAGAGAAAGAGCGCAGAGAGAGAAATAAAGAGCACAGAGAGAGAAAGAAAGAAAGAGGGCAGAGAGAGAAAGAGAAAGAAAGAACGCAGAGAGAAAGAGAAAGAGCGCAGGGAGAGAGAAAGAGCGCAGAGAGAGAAAGAAAGAGCGCAGAGAGAGAGAAGAGCGCAGAGAGAGAGAAAGAGCGCAGAGAGAGAAAGAGCACAGTGAGAGAAAGAGCGCAGAGAAAGAGAAATAGCGCAGAGAGAGAGTGCAGAGAGAGAGAGAGTGCAGAGAGAGAGAAAGAAAGAGAGCAGAGACAGAGAAAGAAAGAGCGCAGAGAGAGAGAAAGAGCACAGAGAGAGAGAGAGAGCGCAGAGAGAGAGAGCGCAGAGAGAGAGAAATAAAGAGCGCAGAGAGAGAAAGAAAGAGCGCAGAGAGAGAGAAAGAGCGCAGAGAGAAAGAAAGAAAGAGCGCAGAGAGAGAGAAAGAGCGCAGAGAGAGAAAGAAAGAAAGAGCGCAGAGAGAGAAAGAAAGAGCGCAGAGAGAAAGAAAGAGCGCAGAGAGAGAAAGAAAGAGCGCAGAGAGAGAAAGAAAGAGTGCTGAGAGAAAGAAAGAAAGAGCGCAGAGAGAAAGAAAGAAAGAGCGCAGAGAGAGAGAAAGAGCGCAGAGAGAGAGAAAGAGCGCAGAGAGAGAAAGAAAGAGTGCTGAGAGAGAGAGAGAAAGAGCGCAGAGAGAGAGAAAGAGCGCAGAGAGAGAAAGAAAGAGTGCTGAGAGAAAGAAAGAAAGAGCGCAGAGAGAAAGAAAGAAAGAGCGCAGAGAGAAAGAAAGAAAGAGCGCAGAGAGAGAGAGAGAAAGAGCGCAGAGAGAGAAAAAGAAAGAAAGAGCGCAGAGAGAGAGAGAGAAAGAACGCAGAGAGAAAGTGAAAGAGTGCAGGGAGAGAGAAAGAGCGCAGAGAGAGAAAGAGACCATAGAGAGAGCGCAGAGAGAAAGAAAGAGCGCAGAGAGAGAGAGAAAGAAAGAGCGTAGAGAGAAAGAAAGAGCGTAGAGAGAAAGAAAGAGCGCAGAGAAAGAAAGAGCGCAGAGAGAGAGAGAAAGAGCGCAGAGAGAGAAATAAAGAGCGCAGAGAGAGAAAGAAAGAAAGAACACAGAGAGAGAAAGAGAAAGAAAGAACGCAGAGAGAAAGAGAAAGAGCGCAGGGAGAGAGAAAGAGCGCAGAGAGAGAAATAAAGAGCGCAGAGAGAGAAAGAAAGAGCGCAGAGAGAAAGAAAGAGCGCAGCGAAAGAAAGAGCGCAGAGAGAGAGAAAGAAAGAGCGCAGAGAGAGAGAGAGAGAAAGAAAGAGCGCAGAGAGAGAAAAAGCGCAGAGAAAGAAAGAGCGCAGAGAGAGAGAGAGAAAGAGCGCAGAGAGAGAAAGAAAGAAAGAGCGCAGAGAGAGAAAGAAAGAGTGCAAAGAGAGAGAAAGAGCGTAGAGAGAGAGAAAGAACGCAGAGAGAGAGAGAAAGAGCGCAGAGAGAGAAAGAGCGCAGAGAGAGAAAGAAAGAGTGCAGAGAGAAAGAAAGAAAGAGCGCAGAGAGAAAGAAAGAAAGAGCGCAGAGAGAAAGAAAGAAAGAGCGCCGAGAGAAAGAAAGAAAGAGCGCCGAGAGAAAGAAAGAAAGAGCGCAGAGAGAGAGAGAAAGAGCGCAGAGAGAGAAAAAGAAAGAAAGAGCGCAGAGAGAGAAAGAGAAAGAAAGAACGCAGAGAGAAAGTGAAAGAGCGCAGGGAGAGAGAAAGAGCGCAGAGAGAGAAAGAAAGAGTGCAGAGAGAGAAAGAGCGCAGAGTGAGAGAGAAAGAGCGCAGAGAGAGAGCAAGAGCACAGATTGAGAGAAAGAAAGAGCGCAGAGACAGAAAGATAGAGCGCAGAGAGAGAGAGGAAGAAAGAGCGCAGAGAGAGAGAGAAAGAAAGAGCGCAAAGAGAGAAAGAAAGAGTGCAGAGAGAGAAAGAGCGCAGAGTGAGAGAGAAAGAGCGCAGAGAGAGAGAGAGAAAGAGCACAGAGAGAGGGAAAGAGCGCAGAGAGAGAGAAAGAGCGCAGAGAGAGAAAGAAAGAGTGCTGAGAGAAAGAAAGAAAGAGCGCAGAGAGAAAGAAAAAAGAGCGCAGAGAGAAAGAAAGAAAGAGCGCAGAGAGAGAGAGAAAAAGCGCAGAGAGAGAAAAAGAAAGAAAGAGCGCAGAGAGAGAAAGAGAAAGAAAGAACGCAGAGAGAAAGTGAAAGAGCGCAGGGAGAGAGAGAAAGAAAGAGCGTAGAGAGAAAGAAAGAGCGCAGAGAAAGAAAGAGCGCAGAGAGAGAGAGAGAGCGCAGAGAGAGAGAGAAAGAGCGCAGAGAGAGAGAGAGAAAGAGCGCAGAGAGAGAGAGAAAGAGCGCAGAGAGAGAAATAAAGAGCACAGAGAGAGAAAGAAAGAAAGAGAGAGAGAGAGCAGAGAGAAAGAGCGCATAGAGAAAGAAAGAGCGCAGAGAGAGAGAGAAAGAAAGAGCGTAGAGAGAAAGAAAGAGTGCAGAGAAAGAAAGAGCGCAGAGAGAGAGAGAAAGAGCGCAGAGAGAGAGAGAAAGAGCGCAGAGAGAGAGAGAAAGAGCGCAGAGAGAGAGAGAAAGAGCGCAGAGAGAGAGAGAAAGAGCGCAGAGAGAGAGAGAAAGAGCGCAGAGAGAGAAATAAAGAGCACAGAGAGAGAAAGAAAGAGCGCAGAGAGAGAGAAGAGCGCAGAGAGAGAAAGAGCACAGAGAGAGAGAGAGAGAAAGAGCACAGAGAGAGAGAAAGAAAGAGCACAGAGAGAGAGGAAGAAAGAGCGCAGAGAGAAAGAGAAAGAAAGAGCGCAAAGAGAGAGCGCGCATAGAGAGAGAAAGAAAGAGCGCAGAGAGAGAGAAAGAGCGCAGAGAGAGAGAAAGAGCGCAGAGAAAGAGAGAAAGAAAGAGCGCAGAGAGAAAGAAAGAGCGCAGAGAGAAAGAAAGAGCGCAGAGAGAAAGAAAGAGCGCAGAGAGAGAAATAAAGAGCGCAGAGAGAGAAAGAAAGAGCGCAGAGAAAGAAAGAGCGCAGAGAGAGAGAAAGAAAGAGCACAGAGAGAGAAAGAAAGAGCGCAGAGAGAGAAAGAAAGAGCGCAAAGAGAGAAAAAAAGAGCGCAGAGAGAAAGAAAGAGCACAGAGAGAGAGAGAGAGAGAGTGCAGAGAGAAAGAGAGAGCGCAGAGAGAGAGCGCAGAGAGAAAGAGAGAGCGCAGAGAGAGAGAAAGAAAGAGCGCAGAGAGAGAGAAAGAGCGTAGAGAAAAAAAGCGCAGAGAGAGATGAAGAAAGAGCGCAGACAGAGAAAGAAAGAGCGCAGAGAGAGAAAGAAAGAGCGCATAGAGAGAAAGAGCACAGAGAGATAGAAAGAGCGCAGAGAGAGAGAAAGAGCGCAGAGAGAGAAAGAGCACAGAGAGAGAGAGAGAGAAAGAGCACAGAGAGAGAGAAAGAAAGAGCACAGAGAGAGAGGAAGAAAGAGCGCAGAGAGAAAGAGAAAGAAAGAGCGCAAAGAGAGAGCGCGCATAGAGAGAGAAAGAAAGAGCGCAGAGAGAGAGAAAGAGCGCAGAGAGAGAGAAAGAGCGCAGAGAAAGAGAGAAAGAAAGAGCGCAGAGAGAAAGAAAGAGCGCAGAGAGAAAGAAAGAGCGCAGAGAGAAAGAAAGAGCGCAGAGAGAGAAATAAAGAGCGCAGAGAGAGAAATAAAGAGCGCAGAGAGAGAAAGAAAGAGCGCAGAGAAAGAAAGAGCGCAGAGAGAGAGAAAGAAAGAGCACAGAGAGAGAAAGAAAGAGCGCAGAGAGAGAAAGAAAGAGCGCAAAGAGAGAAAAAAAGAGCGCAGAGAGAAAGAAAGAGAACAGAGAGAGAGAGAGAGAGAGTGCAGAGAGAAAGAGAGAGCGCAGAGAGAGAGCGCAGAGAGAAAGAGAGAGCGCAGAGAGAGAGAAAGAAAGAGCGCAGAGAGAGAGAAAGAGCGTAGAGAAAAAAAGCGCAGAGAGAGATGAAGAAAGAGCGCAGACAGAGAAAGAAAGAG